>NW_019942786.1:32944-47113 GCF_002910315.2 Salvelinus sp. IW2-2015 | reverse complement strand
GTCAACAATCTGCGGACCAGGCTATAAAGGAGACAACAGATCTGGGACCAGGCTATAGAAGGAACAACAGATCGGGACCAGGCTATTAAGAGACAACAGATCTGGGACCAGGCTATTGAAGGAGACAACAACATGGGACCAGGCCTATAGAAGGAGACAACAGACCTAAGCGGGCCAGGCTATAGAAGGAACAACAGACTGACCAGGCTATAAAGGAGACAACAGATCTGGGCACGAGGCTAATGTGAATAAAATAGTTTCAGAGTGTAACTTGTTACCTGGGGAGCTTGACAAGGCTAGTGGTGCTATCCCTTACAAATACACCCATGTCTGGCCTGTACACACCAGAATCACTACAATGGTGTGAGAGATGACATATAGTCAATCAAATGATTCTGCCAGCTCGCTGAAATGCCTGTCTAGAAGAGTTACGTCAACAGTAGGTCGCGTAGCACTGGTGTGTCAGAGAAAGCAAACACAAATCCACATATCACCTCTTTCCAGAAGGGTTTGCCGATGTTGGGGTATTCGTCTTTGATGTCACAGGCCACCATCTTCCCGTCGTCTGGCAGAACCAGCGCTATGCTCAGAGTGTTGTACCCTGTGTATACTCCTACAGGGAAGACAAATAAAACAAGTATTATGAGACTCGTATACAGTAAATGTTTTACATAAAAACAGTATTTATTTTTGCGAGCCAATATGGACTAGAATTACACTACGTTATTGGTGGTGATAGCAACATTAAATAAAACCCTAGGCTACAGAAACTAGTGAGAAGAGATTATTACATGTGATAAAGAGTATAATGTGAATAATGTTTACCGATTTCTATAGCCTTCTTGGTTTTGATGAGTCTCGCCAGGTTAGCCATCAGCTGAGACTGCTCAGCGGCAACCATGATGAAGTTCCAGGAATCATCCATCGTCCTCTGGAAGATAAAACAGAAGAAAGGAGATGTTCATGTTTTGWTTTTCTCCAAAAATAGAAAAGTTAACATGATAAACAGCCTGTTTACTAAGTGTACATTTATATTTACAAGTCRCAGACCCAGACACTTGTGAACAGAGAGTGTGTGAACAGAGAGTCCTGTACTCCCTGTTCACCTACGACTGCATGGCCAAGCACGCCTCCAACACCATCATTAAGTTTGCCGATGACACAACAGTGGTAGGCCTGATCACCGACAAGAATGAGACAGCCTATAGGGAGGAGATCAGAGACCTGGCCATGTGGTGCCAGGACAACAACCTCTCCCGCAATGTGTTCAACACAAAGGAGATGATTGTGGACTACAAGAAAACGATGACTGAGTACGCCACCCCCACTCTCATCCACAGGTCAGTAGTGGAGCAGGTTGAGAGCTTTAAGTACCTTGGTGTCCACCAACAAACTATCATGGTCCAAACACACCACGACAGTCGTGAAGAGGGCACGACAATGCCTATTCCCCCCCCAGGAGACTGAAAAAATGTGGCATTGGTCCTCCGATCCTCAAAAAGTTCTACAGCTGCACCATCAAGAGCATCCTGACTGGTTGCATCACTGCCTGGTATGGCAACTGCTTGGCATTCGACCGCAAGGCACTACAGAGGGTAGTGCGTACAGCCCAGTACATCACTGGGGCCAAGCTTCCTGTCATCGAGGACCTCTATACCAGGCGGTGTCAGAGGAAGGTTCTAAAAATTGTCAAAGACACCAGTCACCCACGTCATAGACTGTTCTCTCTGCTACCGCGCGATACCGGAGTGCCAAGTCTAGGTCCAAAAGGCTTCTTAACAGCTTCTACCCCTAAGCCATAAGACTCATGAACAGCTAATCAAATAGCTACCCAGACTATTTGCATTGTGCAGTCGTAAAAACCTTCCAAGCGCTATGATGAAACTGGATTTCATGAGGACCGCCACAGGAAAGGAAGACCCAGAGTTAACTCTGCTACAGAGGAAACGTTCATTAGAGTTACCAGCCTCAGAAATTGGAGCCCAAATAAATGCTTCACAGAGTTCAAGTAACAGACACATCTCAACATCAACTGTTTAGAGGAGACTGCGTGAATCAGGCKTTCATGGTCGAATTCCTGCAAAGAAACAACTACTGAAGGACACCAATAATAAGAAGAGACTTGAGTGGGCCAAAAAACACGAGCAATGGACATTAGACCAGTGTAAATCTCTCCTTTGGTCTGATGAGTCCAAATTMGAGATTTTTGGTTCCAACCGACGTGTCTTTGTGAGACGCAGAGTAGGTGAACGGATGATCTCTGCATGTGTAGTTCCCACCGTGAAGCATGGAGGAGGAGGTGTGATGGTGAGGGGGTGCTTTGCTGGTGACACTGTCTGTGATTTATTTAGAATTCAAGGAACACTTAACCAGCATGGCTACAACAGCATTCTACYCCGATACACCATCCCATCTGGTTTGGGCTTAGAGGGACTATCATTTGTTTTTCAACAGGACAATGACCCAACACACCTCCAGGCTGTGGAAGGGCTTTTTGACCAAGAAGGATGGAATGCTACATCAGATGACCTGACCTCCACAATCCCCTGACCTCAACCCAATTGAGATGGTTTGAGATGAGTTGGACTGCAGAGTGAAGGAAAAGCAGCCAACAAGTGCTCAGCATATGTGGGAACTCCTTCAAGACTGCATTCCAGGTGAAGCTGGTTTAGAGAATGCCAAGCGTGTGCAAAGCTGTCATCAAGGAAAAGGGTGGCGACTTTGAAGAATATCAAATATAGTTTGATTTGTTTAACACTTTTTTGGTTACTACATGATTCCATGTGTTATTTCATAGTTTATGTCTTCACTATTATTCTACAATGTAGAAAATTGTAAAAAAAACTAAAAAATGTTTGACTGGTACTGTACATATTGCATCAACTAACCTGTGACTAACCTGTGCCCCCACACATTGACTCTGTACTGGTACCCKCTATACATCTAGAGCTCGTGCTGCTAGGTGACCTAAACTGGGACATGCTTAACACCCCAGCCATCCTATAATCTAAGCTTGATGCAATCTCACACAAATTATCAATGAACCTACCAGGTACCACCCCAAGCTGTAAACACGGGCACCCTCATAGATATCATCCTAACCAACTTGCCCTCTAAATACACCTCTCTGCGATCACTGCCTCATTGCCTGCATCCGTAATGGGTCAGCGGTCAAACGACCTCCACCCATCACTGTCAAACGCTCCCTGAAACACTTCAGCGAGCAGGCCTTTCTAATCGACCTGGCCCGGGTATCCTGGAAGGATATTGACCTCATCCCGTCAGTAGAGGATGCCTGGTTATTAAAAAAAAAATGCCTTCCTCATCATCTTAAATAAGCATGCCCCATTCAAGAAATGTAGACCCAGGAACAGATATAGCCCTTGGTTCTCTCCAGACCTGACTGCCCTTAACCAACACAAAAACATCCTGTGGCGTTCTGCATTKGCATCGAACAGCCCCCGTTGATATGCAACGTTTCAGGGAAGAGTAGAAACTAATATACACGCAGTTAGAAAAGCCAAGGCTAGCTTTTTCAAGCAGAAAATTGCTTCCTGCAACACAAACTCAAAAAAGTTCTGGACACTGTAAAGTCCATGAGAATAAGAAGCACCTCCTCCAGCTGCCCACTGCACTGAGGAAGGAAACTGTCACCACGATAAAATCCACTATATTGAGAATTTCAATAAGCATTTTTCTACGGCTGGCCAAATGCTTTTCCACCTGGCTACCCTCTACCGGTCACAGCACTGCACCACCCACAGCAACTCGCCAAGCATTCCCCATTTCTCCTTCTTCCCAAATCCAGTCAGCTGATGTTCTGAAAGAGCTGCAAAATCTGTACCCCCAACAAATCAGCCGGGCTAGACAATCTGGACCCTTTCTTTCAAAATTATCTGCCGAAATTGTTGCAACCCCTTTTACTAGCCTGTTCAACCTCTCTTTCGTGTCGTCTGAGATTCCCAAAGATTGGAAAGCAGCTGCGGTCATTCCTCTTCAAAAGGGGGGACACTCTTGACCCAAAACTGCTACAGCATAATCCATCCTACCCTGCCTTCTAAGGTCTTCGAAAGCCAAGTCAACAAACAGATTACCGACCATTCGAATCCACTGCACCTTCTCCGCTATGGAATCTGGTTCAGAGCTGGTCATGGGTGCACCTCAGCCACGCTCAAGTCCTAAACGATATCTAACGCACATCGATAGAAACAATACTGGGAGCCGTATCATTGACCTGGCCAAGGCTTTCGACTCTGTCAATCACCACATCCTCATCGGCAGACTCAATAGCCTTGGTTTCTCAATGATTGCCTCGCCTGGTTCACCAACCACTTCTCTGATAGAGTTCAGTGTGTCAAATCGGAGGGCATGTTGTCCGGGCCTCTCTGGCAGTCTCATGGAGGTGCCACAGGGTTCAATCTCGGCCGACTCTCTTCTCTGTATATATATCATGATGACGCTCTTGCTGCGGGTTGTTCCTGATCCACCTCTATGCAATGACACCATTCTGTATACTTCTGGCCCTTCTTTGGACACTGTGTTAACACCCACGGAGCTTCAATGCCATACAACTCTCCTTCCGTGGCCTCCAACTGCTCTTAAATACAAGTAAAACTAAATGCATGCTCTTCAACCGATCGCTGCCTGCACCTGCCCGCCCATCCAGCATCACTACTCTGGACGGTTCTGACTTAGAATATGTAAACAACTACAAAACCTAGGTGTCTGGTTAGACTGTAAACTCTAAACTCTGGTTAGACTGTAAACTGTAGCACGCGCTCCAGCAGGTATATCTCTCTGGTCACCCCCAAAGCCAATTCCTCCTTTGGCCGCCTCTCCTTCCAGTTCTCTGCTGCCAATGACTGGAACAAACTACAAAAATCTCTGAAACTGGAAACACTTACTGTATCTCCCTCACTAGCTTTAAGCACCAGCTGTCAGAGCAGCTCACAGATTACTGCACCTGTACATAGCCCATCTATAATTTAGCCCAAARAACTACCTCTTCCCCTACTGTATTTATTTATTTTGCTCCTTTGCACCCCATTATTTCTACTTTGCACATTCTTCCACTGCAAATCTACCATTCCAGTGTTTTACTTGCTATATTGTATTTACCTCGCCACCATGGCCTTTTTTTGCCTTTATCTCCCTTATCTCACCTCATTTGCTCACATTGTATATAGACTTATTTTTCTACTGTATTATTGACTGTATGTTTGTTTTACTCCATGTGTAACTCTGTGTTGTTGTATGTGTCGAACTGCTTTGCTTTATCTTGGCCAGATCGCAATTGTAAATGAGAACTTATTCTCAACTTGCCTACCTGGTTAAATAAAGGTGAAAAAAAAATACAAAAAAATATATAGCTACTGTTATTTTATTGTTACTCTTTAATTATTTGTTATTTGTCTACTTTCTTTTACTTCAGTTTATTTTTGTAAATACTTTCTTAACACTTATTTTTTCTTAAAACGGCATTGTTGGTTAAGGGCTTGATAGTGAGCATTTCACTGTAAGGTCTACCTACACCTGTTGTATTCGGCGCACGTGACAAATAKAATTAGATTTGATGTGATTTGTACAACATAATAAATGGTTCCCCCTTGTGGCAAAAGACAGACACTATGGACAGACACTATGGACTTTGGACAGTTTCTACTGCTAGGCAAATATCTGAACATATTTGATAATGAAGACATGAGTAAATCCGGACCTTCTTACCAGTCGGAGTTTTTTCAGGGCCGGATGCTCCCTCATTGAATGATTGAGGACATACTGCATCAAGGGGTTATCTTTCGCCCCAGAGTGACTCTTGAAGATGTCCATGGAAAATGTGGATCTTCTTTTGCCTGGAGGGAGCAATCATGTCAACTGATGAGTAATCTCAAGATGGCTATATGGTACAGATACTGTGGTTTAAGTGTTTGATAAATTAACAATAATGGGAAACAATACACGATGACTCTAGCGGTCTTATTTGACTGTTGAACGTCATCTTGACATGTGATGAAATTGATAAGGCGGCCACGTTGATTCTACCCCCCTTACCAATGTAATAACCAGCCACAAAGACAACTCCAAGTGTAGCGGACCCGATCAATGCTTCTCTGGATACACTGTGAAAAGACATTGTAACAATGTTTCTCCTCGCTTATTCATTGACCGTTTGACAGATCAATGACTTCTTACCGTGTAACAAGCTGTTTCCTTGTTTGCTATACGTAACCGCGGAGCTGTAATATAGTGGCGCACCCTAAATATAATGCATACACATCAACAGACAATATATTAAGTTGCGCTTATATTACAATGTTCTAGGTTAAATTAATAATAAGCGCGTGCACGTGACCGCTCATGCGCTAAAACCACCCCAACGGCTGTAACGTCCATAGCCACAAGTGGTCTGCAATTTAACACCATTTTACTTTGAGCAAGATACTGTTGACTTGTCATCCAACTCCATTCAGACACTGACATTTTGTACCATTATATCTTATGGCTGCAAAATATTATCAGAAAGATTTGTACAAAGTTCCTCATCAACATGAACAAATAACCTGATCTTCAAACGATGGAGCACGTATAGCACCAAAGGTAATGCATACAGTAACCTACTTACCGCGTATAAAGAGATGAATTCGACGAACTATGAATCTGCGTGGTGCCAGTTATGTTGTACCGTTAGGTGATTCACTGTATAAAATGGCCTCTGAGAACAGGGAGGGATGGAGGGAGGGTCTCTGATCCCCGATTCATGAATAATCCAGTTAACACTTGCTTCACCAAATCTAGATAATGGTATTGCTTTATCATGTGCTCATAACCACGGTAGTTTTACACAAAGACCTAGCTGTGTAGGAGCGTCACCAGACACATGGTAGTTTTACACAAAGACCTAGCTGTGTAGGAGCGTCACCAGACACACTGTAATAGTTGCCAAAGTTGCGAGGCTTCTGTGTCGCTGTAAAGTTTTGTATTCTATTACGACAGTTCCCCCTATCCTATTCCATTACTGGTTTGTGGAACATACAGTTCCTTGGACTCTGCTGTTACAGAAACAATAACACAGTATCCTAGAACACTTAGAGAATGTGGATCATTGGTTGTCATCACAACACAGAGGCCAACAAGGACAGTCAGTTTGAGCAGTGTGTTKATTTTGAACTCAATGTTAAACTCGTCTGACAATAGTTCCAACAGGAATATGTGAATAGGCAATGTCCAAAACATTAGCCTATAGCATATTTGCAAGTCCATGTCCCAAAAAATCATATCATTCTAGACTACTATAATTTTGCAATGTCATTGTTGAATTGCAAATTCTATAATCTTAATGACTACAGTCAGTGTCCCAGGTATGTAGTATTTACTTTTCTACCACGGCACAGTCGGTAACCATGGTAACCGTGGACTATTATTTACCTTTTGATGTAATTTCAGATACCTTACGAGGGTAATGACACGGTCACCCTCCAGTTGATTCTGTATCACAGAAAATCCAGGTCAACCCTACCTACCTCAACCCCTTGTTCATCTGGCCTGTTTGTGACTGTCTGAAATACCTCTTTAGAGCAGCCGCGACGCATGTGACGTGATCATGAAAAAATAAATAGCTGGGGGAGATGACCAACATGTGATGCATACTTTCGTACAGAGAGGGGCGCTGTTGTCATGTTCAATGTTCAGTATACTGTATTGTTGGAGATATCCACTGGGCCATTGGTCCGATACTTTCACCTAACAAAAATGTCATGTTATTGCATCTACAATATGCTCTTGCATGTCGGCTGGTTGACTTATTTTCTATCATATTAAAAAGCAGTATGATTTTTCACGAGGCTACACAATGAAGTCCATGTGAACAATGTAACATAGACTAACTCTCTGCCTCTGTGGTATTTTGACCCAGTTACATACAGTATGTGTTGGTGTGGTGATCAGCAGGCCAGTGGGAGCTGATATCTCTGATCTGTAGCTGAAGTCTTCTCCTCAGGGCCTTTTAGTTCCACAACCATGCCGTGTGATAGTGTGGTGACAGCATGCTCCCACCGAGAGGCAAGGCTCTGCATGGAGAGACGGCTGGAGGATGGGGGGCGTCATCACAGGGCCCTGTGTAGGATCCTAATAGTGCCAGACACACACCATAGCTACATCCCAAATGGCATCCTATTCCCTATTTAGTGCACCACTTTTGACCAGGGCCCATAGGGCTCGATCTGGTCAAAAGTAGTGCACTATGTAGGGAATAGGGTGCTATTTGGAATGCACACATCCCATATCAGTGGTTAATCCAGTCATGAGGGGACGACTCCCTTTCATCTGCTGCTCTGAGACACATGAGCACAAGGTCAAGAGCAGCTGGCGTTATGTCAGACAAATGGTGTAGATAATTAACTTCAGGGGAAAGAGGGGGATGAGAGAGGAGGGGAGWGYGGAMGYGAGAGGYGYMGKGAGAGGYGGYGKGYYYGGGYGAGYGYAMGYGAGAGGYAYWGAGAGAGGAGACACTGAAAATGTCAGTGCCTCCATGACTATGTCATTACATAATCTAAAATCATTATTGACTGCATTAGTTCATGATATGCTTCAGTTTTAAGAGCTTTGGGTGATGATATGCCTCAGTTTTGACAAGCATAGGGCAGAATAAACACAGGATAACACAGTGACTAACCAATTATATTATTATTTCTCGTCCCCAGGAGAAAGGTCAGGGCAAGCAGCTGCCAGGTGTGCCACTAGAGGGGTGCAAATAGCACCAATTAATTTACTGACAGAGAGAGAGAGAGAGAGAGAGAGAGAGAGAGAGAGAGAGAGAGAGAGTATACTACTTTGTGACCTCAGCGGCATACATTGTGAATAGCAGAGTATTATCTCAGAGACCTGGTGAGTAACAAAGTTCCCAATATAAAATACAAATCACGTGAAGTGATACACAGTTCCAGAATCTGTCTGTCTGAGTGTCTACAGGTTCCATCCTGTCCAGTTGAACCGTGAATACAGAATCTGTCTCTCTGAGTGTCCATCCTGTTCAATTGAACTGTGAATACAGAATCTGTCTCTCTGAGTATCTGCAGGTTCCATCCTGTCCAGTTGAACTGTGAATACAGAATCTGTCTCTCTGAGTGTCCATCCTGTTCAATTGAACTGTGAATACAGAATCTGTCTGTCTGAGTATCTGCAGGTTCCATCCTGTCCAGTTGAACTGTGAATACGATCTGTTCTGTCTGAGTATCCTGCATGTTGGGTTTGGTTCCATCCTGTCAGTTGAACTGTGAATGCAGAAATCTGTTCTAGTATCTGCAGTATCGCATACCTGTCAATTGAACTGTGAATACAGAATCTGTCTGTCTGAGTATCTGCAGGTTCCATCCTGTCCAGTTGAACTGTGAATGCAGAATCTGTCTCTCTGAGTATCCATCCTGTTCAATTGAACTGTGAATACAGAATCTGTCTGTCTGAGTATCTGCAGGTTCCATCCTGTCCAGTTGAACTGTGAATACAGAATCTGTCTGTCTGATTATCTGCAGGTCCATCCAGTTGTCAGTTGAACTGTGAAGCGATCGTCTCTCTGAGAGAGTATTTCCCCATGGGGACCAGACATGGGAGCTCACAGCCACAGCTGGCCCCTTGAGGTGAGGAAAAGACTGGAGGAGTCTGCCAAGGGGCACCCCTCACCCCTGGTAAGGGAGTAAAGGCAATATCACACCATCACACAACAAATCCAGATGGGATGCATTACTCCTCTGTATGTCTGGGAAATTTCTGTGGTGTGAAGGATATCATTATGAGTGCCATTCTATTTCTCTGATCTCTACAGTCTTGGGCTACTGTGAAGGATATTATCATAAATACCATTCTATTTCTCTGATCTCTACAGTCTTAGGCTACTGTGAAGGATATTATCATGAATACATTTTTGTACATAATGTTGCCGCTACCATCTCTTATGACTGAAAACAACTTCTAGACATCAGGACTGCGATTACTCACCACGGACTAGCAGGATCCTTTTTCTTCTTTCACGACTCTGATGAGCACGAGCCGGAGGATCTTCGGCTCTCTCGGGAACAGGCCCCGACCTCGTGATCTGCGTGAAGAGGAGGCAGAGAAAGAGAGGTCGGAGGGCGGCTGCCTTCTGAGGTGTAGGAGGCGATCGAATAAACCCCCACTTCCCTCAATTCTGCTCGCAAACATGCAATCTTTGGACAATAAAATGGACAAGTTATTGGGAAGATTAAACTACCATCGGGACATTAAAAACTGTAACATCTTATGCTCCACGGAGTCGTGGCTGAACGACGGCAATATCAACATACAGCTGGCTGGTTGTACGATGTAGCGGCAGAATAGAACAGAGGCGTCTGGTGAGACAAGGGGCGGCGGTCTATGTATTTTTGTAAACAACAACTGGTGCATGAAATCTAAGGAAGTCTCGAGCCATTGCTTGCCTGAGGTAGAGTTTCTCATGATAAGCTGCAGACCACATTACCTACCGAGAGAGTTMTAGTCTATATTCTTTGTAGTTGTTTACATACCACCACAGTCAGAGGCTGGCACTAAGACAGCATTGAATGAGCTGTATTCCGCCATAAGCAAACAAGAAAACGCTCACCCAGAGACGGTGCTCCTAGTAGCCGGGGACTTTAATACAGGGACACTTAAATCAGTTTTACCTAATTTCTATCAGCATGTTAAATGTGCAACCAAAGGGAAAAGAACTCTGGACCACCTGTACTCCACACACAGAGATGCATACAAAGCTCTCCCTCGCCCTCCATTTGGGAAATGTGACCATAATTCTATCCTCCTGATTCCTCCTTCCAAGCAAAAATGAAAGCAGGAAGCACCAGTGACTAGATCAATAAAAAGGTGGTCAGATGAAGCAGATGCTAAGCTACAGGACTGGAATATGTTCCGGGATTCCTCCAATGGCATTGAGGAGTACACCACATCTGTCATTGGCTTCATCAATAAGTGCAACAATGACGTCGTCCCCACAGTGACCGTAGGTACATACCCCAACCAGAAACCATGGATTACAGGCAGCATCCGCACTGAGCTAAAGGCTAGAGCTGCCGCTTTCAAGGAGCGGGACTCTAACCCGGAAGTTTATAAGAAATTGTGCTATGCCCTCTGACGAACCATCAAACAGGRAAAGCATCAATACAGGACTAAGATCGAGTCGTACTATACCGGCTCTGACGCTCGTTGGATATGGTAGGGTCTGCAAACCATTAAAGACTACAAAAGGGAAGCACAGCCGAGAGCTGCCCAGTGACACGAGACTACCGGAAGAGCTAAACTACTTCTATGCTGGCTTTGAGGCAAATAACACTGAAACATGCATGAGAGCACCGGCTGTTCCGGAAGACTGTGTAATCACGCTCTCCGCAGCCGATGTGAGTAAGACCTTTAGACAGGTCAACATTCACAAGGCCGCAGGGCCAGACAGATTACCAGGACGTATACTGCGAGCATGCGCTGACCAACTAGCAAGTGTCATTCAACCTCTCCCTGTCCAAGTCTGTAATACCAACATGTTTTAAGCAGACCACCACAGTGCCTGTGCCCAAGAACACTAAGGTAACCTGCCTAAATGACTACTGACCCGTAGCACTCGCGTCTGAAGCCATGAAGTGCTTTGAAAGGCTGGTCATGGCTCACATCAACACCATCATCCCAGAAACCCTAGACCCACTCCAATTTGCATACCGCCCCAACAGATCCACAGATGATGAAGT
Organism: Salvelinus sp. IW2-2015; assembly: GCF_002910315.2. Lineage (NCBI taxonomy): Eukaryota > Metazoa > Chordata > Actinopteri > Salmoniformes > Salmonidae > Salvelinus > Salvelinus sp. IW2-2015. The sequence continues at coordinate 35,372 of NW_019942786.1, read as the reverse complement.
CTCTATTGCACTCCACACCGCCCTTTCCCACCTGGACAAAAGGAACACCTATGTGAGAATGCTATTCATTGACTACAGTTCAGCGTTAAACACCATAGTGCCCTCAAAGCTCATCAATAAGCTAAGGACCCTGGAACTAAACACCTCCCTCTGCAACTGGATGCTGGACTTCCTGACTGGCCGGCCCCAGCTGGTAAGGGTAGGTAACAACACATCCGCCACACTGATCCTCAACACAGGGGCCCCTCAGGGGTTCGTGCTCAGCCCCCTCCTGTACTCCCTGTTCACTCATGACTGCACGGCCAGGCACGACTCCAACACCATCATTAAATTTGCCGGTGACACAATAGTGTTAGGCCTGATCACCGACAACAACGAGACAGTCTATAGGGAGGAGGTCAGAGACCTGGCAGTGTGGTGCCAGGACAACAACCTCTCCCTCAACGTGATCAAGACAAAGGAGATGTTTGTGGACTACAGGAAAAAGAGGACCAAGCATGCCCCCATTCTCATCGCCAGGCTACAGTGGAGCAGGTTGAGAGCTTCAAGGTCCTTGGTGTCCACATCACCAACAAACTAACATGTTCCAAGCACACCATGACAGTCGTGAAGCCTCACGACAAAACCTATTCCCCCTCAGGAGACTGAAAAGATTTGACATGGGTCCTCAGATCCTCAAAAGGTTCTACAACTGCACCATCGAGAGCATCCTGACTGGTTGCATCACTGCCTCGTATGGCAACTGCTCGACCCACTACAGAGGGTAGCGGGAATGGGGTCAAGCTTTCTGCCATCCAGGACCTCTATACCAGGCGGTGTCAGAGGAAGGCCCTGAAAAGGATATCATCATGAATACCATTCTATTTCTCTGATCTCTACAGTCTTAGGCTACTGTGAAGGATATCATTATGAATACCGTTCCATTTCTCTGATCTCTACAGTCTTAGGCTACTGTGAAGGATATCATCATGAATACCATTCTATTTCTCTGATCTCTACAGTCTTAGGCTACTGTGAAGGATATCATCATAAATACCATTCTATTTCTCTGATCTCTACAGTCTTAGGCTACTGTGAAGGATATCATCATGAATACCATTCTATTTCTCTGAGCTCTACAGTCTTAGGCTACTGTGAAGGATATCATCATGAATACCGTTCTATTTCTTTGAGCTCTACAGTCTTAGGCTACCACCTGATGCTGTTTTGACTTACTGGACTTGACTTATTCCTTTCAGCTCCTAGCGGAGTGAAGGGCCTCAACAGCCTTTGGGGTGGCAGGTAGCCTAGTGGTTAGAACGTTGGGCCAGTAACCGAAAGGTTGCTAGATCGAATCCCCGAGCTGACAAGGTAAAAATATGTTGTTCTGCCCCTGAACAAGACAGTTAACCCACTGTTCCTAGGCTGTCATTGTAAATAACAATTTGTTTTTAACTGACTTGCCTAGTTAAATAAAGGTTCAATAAAAAAAAAAGTAAAATAGTGTATCTCCAGCTAACTTAATGTGTTGATATTGTGGTATCCCGGGAGGTCTACCCTGGGGGGTGGTAATAGAGGGGAGGTACGTGCTGCGACGTTGGCTCCCTCTGCTGGCAGTACATGAGCTGAGCACCCTGACACGGATGGCTCCAAGTAGAGGTAATTAGGGGAAAGTGCCAACCAGCTGTGGAGGCCACATAAAAGGAGCACTGTGGCACACCGTGGGAGAGACTGACAGAGAGCCAAACTTATGTGATTMTCTTTGTTATGTTTATTTTATGGCCTAGTAAAGTCATGTTTGCTGACTAAAACCTCCTGGTCTCTGTGTTAATCACTGCACGCTCAACCCAACGCCCCACGGTTTACCGCAATATGTTATGAAAGATACAAATAAATTCAGGAAGACTATATTGACCGGTACGGTARGTAGTTTAGCTGAGTTGCTACGGCATGCGTAAATCATAACCTACAAGTCAAGTGTGCTTTTGTTGAAATGCTATGTATCTATAGTATGTGTGTGGTGTGGTATACTTCCTCATTCATACCAGAGAGGTTATATCCTATCATCGGCTACCCAAACGGCACCCTGTTCTCTACATAGTGGTCTCTGGTCAAACGTAGTGCACTATGTAGGGAATAGGGTGCCATTTAAAAAAACAACCCTTTTCCTGAGGACCCGTTAAGTATATAAAAATACCCTTCAAATACCTCCCTATCACCCGGCTCTCACTGTGAAATGTTAGCTTGTCAGAATACCCTTCAAATACCTCCCCCTCCCTATCACCCGGCTCTCACATGTGAAATGTTAGCTTGTCAGAATACCCTTCAAATACCTCCATCACACCGGCTCGTCACTGTGAATGTTAGCTTGTCAGAATACCCTTCAAATACTCCGATCACCGGCTCTCACTGTGAAATGTTTAGCTTGTCAGAATACACCTTCAATCCT
>NW_019942786.1:28358-32664 GCF_002910315.2 Salvelinus sp. IW2-2015 | reverse complement strand
ATCACCCTGCTCTCACTGTGAAATGTTAGCTTGTCAGACAACTTCGTTTCTCTCAACTCTTCAATTTGCCTTTGACAGGAGTCTTTCTCCTTTGATTGACAGATGAGCGAGCAATAAGGCTTCATCCAAAAGTGCAGTCTTGATGGTTCGATTTGACAACCCTCTTCAAGCTAAATATACTCATATTGCATCATCTTGACAACAGAGTGAAGTGAGAGACAAAACCTAGTGTTGAGGAGGTTGATAGTCTAGTATTCTGCTTCATTCTTTTAAGCCGGTCAAATCCATACATATTATATGATATATTCCATAGCATCAAATGTAATATTACTGTTTTATTTGTATCTATTATGGATCCCCATTAGTTCCTGTCGAGGCAGCAGCTACTCTTCCTGGAGAAGAGAGATCTCTGTACTGTCTCTGTTCAGCTCTGACTGCACTGTCCCGTGCACGACTCCAACAGCCATCGATCATAAGTTGCCCGGTGACACAATAGTGTTAGGTCCTGATTGCACCGACGACAACGGAGACAGTCTTAGGGAGGAGGTCAGAGACCTGGCAGTGTGGTGCCAGGACACCACAACTCTCCGCAACGTGACATCAAGACAAACGGAGATGTTTTGTGGACTACAGGAAAAAGAGACAATCATTGCCCCCATTCTCAATCGCCAAGGCTTACAGTGGGCATGGTTAGAGCTTCAGTCCTTGGTGTCAATCACAACAAACCTTAACATGTTCCAAAGCACACACATGAAAGTCGTGAAGGCCTCACGCCAAAAAACTATTCCCCCTCGGAGCTGAAAAGATTGACATGGTTCCTCAGATCCTAAAAGGTTCTTACAACTGGCAATCCATGAGAGCATCCTACGGTTGCATCACGCTCGTATGGCACTGCTCGACCCGACTATCAGAGGTAGGCGGGAATGGGGTCAAGCTTCTCCATCCAGGACCTCTATACCAGGCGGGTCAGAGAAGGGCCTTGAAAGGTATATCATCATTGATACCACTTCCTATTCCTCTGATCTTACAGTCTTTAGGCTACTGTGAAGATATCATTTATGAATACGCGTTCGCTTTCTCTGATCTCCTAACGTCTAGCTACTGGACGGATATCAATGCATGAATACCATTCTATTTCTCTGATCTCTACAGCTAGGCTACGCTTGAAGATATTGCAATCATAAATACCGATTCTTATTGCTTGATCTTACAGTACCTTACGGCTACTGTGAAGGATATTCATCATGAAATACCTATGCTATTTCTCTGAGCTCTACATCTTAGCTAACTGTGAAGGGATATGCAATCAACCTGAATACCGTTCTAGTTTCTTTGAGCTCTACAGGTCTTAAGGCACCACCTGATGCTTGTTTGACTTACTGGACTTGACTATATTCCCTTCAGCTCAGGCGGAGTGAAGGCCTCACTAGCCTTGGGGTGGCAGGTAGCCTAGTGTTAGAAGTTGGCCACGTAACGCGAAAGGTTGCTAGTATGAATCCCGAGCTACAAGGTAAAAATTATGTTGTCTCTGCCCTGAAGTAAGAGTTACCACTGTCTAGCTGTATTGTACATAAATTTTGTTTTTAACATGACTTGCCTAGTTAAATAAAGGTTTCTATAATAAAAACAAGTAAATAAGTGTATTCATCGTCTAACTGTAATGTGTGTGATTGTGGTATCGCCGGGTCAGGCTACCTGGGGGTGGTAATAGATGGGGAGGTAGTGCTGGCGAAAGTTGGCTCCCTCTGCTTGGCCAGTAGGCATGAGCTGAGCACCTGACACGAGGATGGCTCCAAGTAGAGGGTATTTGGGGCAAGTGCTAACCGAAGGTGTGAGGCCACAAAAAGGAAGCACTGGGCATACCGTGGAATGAGACTGAACAGAGAGCAAATTATGTGATTTTCTTTGTTATGTTTATTTTAGGCTAGTAAAGTCCATGTTTGCCTGACCCCTTAAAAGACCCCTCCTTGGTCCTCTTGTGGTTAAATCATGCATCGCTCCAACAACACGCACCCGTTTACCGCAATTGTTATTGAACGATACATAAAAATCGAAGACATTGACGGTAGGTAACGTAGTTTAGCTGAGTTCTACGGCATGCGTATATCATAACCTACAAGTCCAAGTGTGCTTATTTGTTGAAATGCTAATGTATCTATAGTATGGTGGTGTGGTGTGGTATACTTCCTATTCATACCAGAGAGGTCATGAGTCCTATCATCGCTACCCAAACGGCACCCTGTTCTCTACATAGTGGTCTCTTGGTCAAAACTAGTCGCACTATTGGTAGGGAAATAGGGTGCCCAGTTAAAAAAACAATCCCTTTTCCTGAGGACCCGTTAAGTTATATAAAAATACAATGCCTCTTTTTTTGTAAGTACCCTCTCCTATCACCCGGCTTCTCACTGTGAAATGTTAGCTTTGTCTAGAAATACCCTTCAAATAACTCCCTATCACCGCGGCTCTCACTGAAATTGTTAGCTTGTCACGAATACCCTTGAAAATTACCTCCCCGGATCACTCGCTCTCACTGTGAAATGTTAGCTTGTCAGAATCCTCAAATACCCCGATCACCGCTCCATCTGTGAAATGTTAGCTGTCAGAATACCCTTCACAATCCATCCGAATCACCCGGCCTCACTGTGAATGTAGCTTGTCAGAATACCCCTTGAAAACCGTCCCATCACCTTCCGGCTCTCACTGTGAAATGTTAGCTTGTCAAGATACCTTCAAATATCCTCCCCGCTCACTCCGGTCTCACTGTGAAATGTTGCTTGTCAGAATCCCTTCAACTACTCCTATGTCACCCTTGCTCTCACTGTGAAATTTTGAGCTTGTCAGACAACTTCGTTTCTCTCACTCTTCAATTTGCCTTTGACAGGAGTTTTCGTCCTTTGATTGCTAGATGAGCGACGCAATAAGGTTCTATCCAAAAGTGCTTCTTGATCGGTTCATTTGACACCACCCTCTGTCAAGTAAAGTATATCACGTATTGCAATCTGATCAACAGAGTGAAGGTGAGAGACAAAACTAGGTGTTCGAGGAGGTTGATAGGTCTAAGTATTCGCTTCATTCTTTGTAAGCCGTCAATCATACCATATTATATGATATGATCCATAGCATAAATGTACTATATTATCTGTTTTATTTGTATCTATTATGGATCCCCTTAGATTCCTGTCGAGCAAGCAGCTACTCTTCTGGGGTTTATTATGGATCCCATTTAGTTCTCTGCCGAGGCAGCAGCTACTCTTCCTGGGGTTTATTATGGATCCCCCATTAGTTCCTGTCAAGAGCAGCAGCTACTCTTCCTGGGGTTTATTATGATCCCATTAGTTCCTGCAAGGCAGCAGCTACTCTTCCTGGGGCTTTTATTGATGGGATACCCACTGTAGTTCCTGCAAGGCAGTCAGCTACTCTTCCTGGGGTTTATTATGGATCTCCATTAGTTCTCTGCCAAGGCAGCATCTACTCTTCCGCGGGTTTATTATGGATCTCATTTAGTTCCTGCCAAGGCAGCAGCTACTCTTCCTGGGTTTATTATGGATCCCATTAGTTCTGCTGGCAGGCAGCAGCTACTCTTCCTGGGGTTTATTATGGATCTCCATTAGTTCCTGCCAAGGCAGCAGCTACTCTTCCTGGGTTTATTATGGATCCCATTATGTGTTCCGCCGAGGCAGCAGCTACTCTTCTGGGGTTTATTAATGGATCCGCCCATTAGTTTCTGGCAAGGCAGCAGCTACTCTTCCTGGGGTTTATTATGGATCCCCATTAGTTCCTGCCAAGGTAGCAGCTACCTCTTCTTGGGGTTTATTAGGATCCCATTAGTTCTGTCGAGGCAGCAGCTACCTCTTTCCCCTTGGAGTTTATTTTTATGGAAAATATCCCCCCAATTTAACGTCTGTCAGGGCAGCAGCTATCTCTTCTGGGTTTATTATGGATCCCCTTAGGGTCCTGTCTCAAGGCAGCAGCTACTCTTCTGGGGTTTATTATGATCCATTAGTTCCTGCAAGGCAGCCGCTAGCTTCCTCCTGGGGTTTATTATGGATCCCCGGTTAGTATCTGTCAGAGGTCAGCAGCGTACTGCTTGCCTGGGGTTTGTTATGGATCCCATTAGTTCCTGTCAAGGCAGCAGCTGCATCTTCTGGGGTTTCATATGGATCCACATTAGTTCCGTCAAGGCATCCAGCCGCTACTCTTCCTGGGGTCTTATTTATGGGAATCCCGTTAGTTCCTGTCAAGGGCAGCAGCTATCTTCCTGGGGTTTATTTATGGATCCCCATTGTTCCTGTCAATAGGGCAGCAT
>NW_019942786.1:0-28333 GCF_002910315.2 Salvelinus sp. IW2-2015 | reverse complement strand
TTAGTTCCTGCCAAGGCAGCAGCTACTCTTCCTGGAGTTTATTATGGATCCCCGTTAGTTCCTGCCAAGGCAGCAGCTACTCTTCCTGGGATCCAGCAACAGGTTCGAAGACCAGATAAATATAATGTGTAGTACATCTGGCCCTTTAAAAGCCATTCAAGTTTTATTTCTCAATTATTAATCTGTAATCTGAAATGTGTTTTGCCATTAGCAACGCCGTTCTGTGTGCCGTTCTGATTATTTTGTTACTTCTGCTGTCTACATTTGGAGAGGGTTAATTCAAATCATTGTGATGTGCTTACATTCCGTTCCCCCATTTAGCTAATAAAAAGCATAAATGATTCATGCCATATACCATTTACATAATTCCTAATTAAATCGCAACTCGATGGGGTGGAATTTATTAATTGTGAAAATGCATGTGCCACCATCATAATACACAAATTAATATATTTGGTTTTGATTGGCACATTGCTCGCTCAGCTGTAGTCGGAGCTGCTAGGTGTAGTTATGGGGTAGGACTAACAACAATTGATCTGTACGTTTAGATGGGATATGGGTGGGGTGGGGGGGGGGCTCACATCACAGTGATGGCTACAATATGCATTTGCCTTAAGTACTTTAATGTGGAATCTCTTCTATTGAACTTGTCATATGCTCGGGGTAATCAGTCTGAACACTGTTGAAGATTAGAGATAATTCCTTTCCGTCCTCCGGCTAGACTTCAGCGCGCAGCCAGAGCTACAGGCCTATACGGCGGCTCGGATGATGGGGTTCGGAGGCCTTTCCTACAGTCCACCGAACACATTAAGAATCTACTTCCTGATGGAAATGTCTACGTCCGTTGGTTCATAAAGATAAGCAGTGTGTCTTAGTGTCATGTAATTTTCAGAGTAATTCACAAAAATGTTATTTAGAATTTAGCCTGACTTGACTTTCAGGTCAACTTCTAAAGTAGAAATGTCTTTGTCCACAGGTGAAGAGAGAATCTCAGGTTGCATAACTTATGGTACCTTATTCCCTTTATAGTAAACTTTTGACAGAAGTAGTGCACTATATAGGGAATAGGGTGCCATTTGGGATGGGCTGGCCTTTCACCATTAGACAAACAAAGAAGTCCTCTCCACTAATGGCCCCTCAGGGTGAGAAAGCCGTGACTATCTATTGGTCCGGTGTCACCCACTTTCTGTGTGACTTACTCCCCCCCTAATTCCCATTACCGTGTACATTGTGGTCTTATCCGTGAGAGCAATATGCCTTGTGTCACTCAGGGTGGAACTATGGGTGGATAGTGTGTGAAGAGGGAAAACATGAGGTTGAGTTGGTGCATGCTTGTGTGCATGTGTGCACGTGTACGTCCGTGTGTGTGTGTGGGTGGAAGTGTATGCGTGTGTGTCTGTGTGTGCGTGTCTATTGTGGCGTGTGTGTCTGGTGTGTGTGTCTGGTGAGTGTGTGTGTCTGGTGTGTGTGTGTGTGTTTCTGGTGGGTGGGTGTGTCTCTGGTGGGTGGTGTCTAACTTAGGAATGTTTGCAGATGAATCAGAAAATTGGATCTTGCTCATTTCATAAAGAGTAGCGGCTCCAAAAATAAAGAGCTAGCCCCTTCTGCTATTAACCTGTCACRGAGATATGTCTCTACCAATGATGATACTCAATCCCCTTTCCCCCTCCAGTCCCCCCTAGCTCCCAGAGCCGCTAGCTAGCCTCTATCTCTTCCTTTCAATTATATGTTTCTCTGCTCTTTTAGACAAAGAGTAATAAAGCTATAAATCGTGTATCCTGCTGCAGGTGTAGACGTTTTGTCTCCGAGCTGCTGTTGAAACTGCCATAAACCACCCACAAAGTCAWAGATAAGGATTTACAGCTATTTAACATTCACCTTGTCCCCTAAATCACAGTGATAAGGTAATTAAGTGATGACTATAGGTTCTTTGCTKTCTGGATATTGATGTTTCGAACAGAGAAGCCCCACGGGCAGCAGTGTTTTTATTGAGTACCCTATTGGCTTACAGTTTACCCCGTACTCTGCTAGTTCTTTGATTCAGACAGAAATTTTATGTACACAAATACGCAATGTCTTGATCTAGCAATTGACCCCAGATTTMATTTCAGAATTGTTATTTCCAAAATGCTTTTTAAAACAGCATCTTAGGTTACATTTGTATAAACCTCAGAATAGACAAAGCTCAAGTCAAGTTGTTGTTAGCGTTAGCTATTTTCAACTCTCATCTTTACCACCCATCGTGGCATTCCTTCCATTGTAGCCACTCTGAACTAAGCCAGGTCAAGACGCAACCTGGTCTCAGAGCATTTTATATTATTCTGTACGTAAATCTGAGACACTTCATTTAGTATATGTTACATTTGGTATAGTTACATAAGACAGATGGTTACTTAAGGCAAAAGTGAAAGGAGGGCAGTTGGTTGGTGTGGATGGGTAGACGTATAATGCGAAGGCCTAGTTTGTCCCTGACCTGCTCTCCAAACAGGTCAGGGACAAAGTTGTGGAGAAGTACAGATCGGTGTTGTGTTATAAAAAAATTACCGAAACTTTGAACATCCCACGGAGCACCAAAAAATACATTATTAAAAATTCAAAGAATATGGCACCGCAACAAACCTGCCAAGAGAGGGCCGCCCACCAAAACTCATGGACCAGGCATGGAGGGGATTAATCAGAGAGGTAACAAAGAGACCAAAGATAACCCTGGAGGAGCTGCAATGCTCCACAATGGAGATCGAAGTATCTGTCCATAGGAACACTTTAAGTCGTACACTCCACAGAGCTGGGCTTTACGGAAGATTGGCCAGATAAAAGGCATTGCTTAAAGAAATAAATAAATAAGCAAACATATTTGGTGTTCGCCAAAAGGCATGTGGGAGACTCCCTAAACATATGGAAGAAGGTACTCTGTTCAGATGAGACTAAAATTGAGCTTTTTGGCCATCAAGGAAAACGCTATGTCTGGCGAAAACCCAGCACCTCTCATCACCCCGAGAAACCCATCCCCACAGTGAAGCATGGTGGAGGCAGCATCATGGTGTGGGGATATTTTTCATCGGCAGGCACTGGGAAACTGGTCAGAATTGAAGGAATGATGGATGGCGCTAAATACAGGTAAATTCTTGAGGGGAAACCTGTTTCAGTCTTCCAGAGATTTGAGACTGGGACAGAGGTTCACCTTCCAGCAGGACAATAACCCTAAGCATACTGCTAAAGCAACACTCGAGTGGTTTAAGGGGGACATTTAAATGTCTTGGAATGGCTTAGTCAAAGCCCTGACCTCAATCCAATTGAGAATCTGTGGTATGACTTACAGATTGCTCTACACCAGCGGAACCCATCCAACTTGAATGAGCTGAAGCAATTTTGCCTTGAAGAATGGGCAAAAATCTCTGGGGTTAGATGTACCAAGCTTATAGAGACATACCCCAAAAGACTTGCAACTGTAGTTGCTGCAAAAGGTGGATCTACAAAATATTGACTTTGGGGGTTGAATAGTTATGCACGCTCAAGTTCTGTTTCTTTGTCTTATTTCTTGTTTGTTTCACAAGAAAAAATATTTTGCATCTTCAAAGTGGTAGGCATGTTGTGTAAATCAAATTATACAAACCCTTCAAAAATATTTTTTAATTCCAGGTTGTAAGGCAACAAAATAGGACAAATGCCAAGGGGGTGAATACTTTCGCAAGCCACTGTATCTACAGTACTAAATCCATGTGTATTTATTGTGCGTGTGTCTTGTGTGTCTGTGCCAATGTTTGTGTTGCTTCACATTCCCTGCTGTTCCATAAGGTGTTTTATTATCTGTTTTTTAAATCTAATTTTACTGCTTACGTCAGTTACTTGATGTGGAATAGAGTTCCATGTAGTCATGGRTCTATGTAGTACTGTGTGCCTCCTATAGTCTATTCTGGGGGACTTGGGGATTGTGAAGAGACCTCTTGTGGCATGTCTTGTGGGGTATGCATGGGTGTCCGAGCTGTGTGCAGTAGTTTAGACAGACAGTTTGGTACATTCAACATGTCAATACCTCATAAATATAAGTAGTGAAGTCAATCTCTCCTCCACTTTCAGCCAGGAGAGATTGACATGCATATTATTAATATTAGCTCTCTGTGTACATCCAGGGGCCAGCCGTTCTGCCCTGTTCTGAGCCAATTGCAATTTTAATAAGTCCTTTTTTGTGGCACATGACCACACAACTGAACAYTAGTCAAGGTGCGACAAAATTAGGGCCTGTAGGACCTGCCTTGTTGATAGTGTTGTTAAGAATGCAGAGCATCGCTTTATTATTTATTATATTATTATTATTTCCCCATCTTAGCTACTACTGCATCAATATGTTTTGACCGTGACAGTTTACAATCTAGGGTTACTCCAAGCAGTTTAGTCATCTCAACTTGCTCAATTTCCACATTATTTATTACAAGATTTAGTTGAGGTTTAGGGTTTAGTGAGTGTTTTGTTCCAAATACAATGCTTTTAGTTTTAGAAATATTTAGGACTAACTTATTCCTTGCCACCCACTCTGAAACTAACTGCAGCTCTTTGTTGAGTGTTGCAGTCATTTCAGTCGCTGAAGTAGCTGACATGTATAGTGTTGAGTCATCTGCATACATAYACACTCTGGCTTTACACAAAGTCAGTGGCATGTTGTTAGTAAAATTGAAAAAAGCAAGGGGCCCAAACAGCTACCCTGGGGAATTCCTGATTCTAACTGGATTATATTTGAGAGGCTTCCATTAAAGAACACCCTCTGTGTTCTGTTAGACAAGTAACTCTTTATCCACATTATAGCAGGGGGGTGTAAAGCCATAACACATACATTTTTCCAGCAGCAGACTATGATCGATAATGTCAAAAGCTGCAATGAAGTCTAACAAGACAATATTGCCACTCCACAATCATTTTATCATCAATTTCTCTCAGCCAATCATCAGTCATTTGTGTAAGTGCTGTGCTTGTTGAGTATCCTTCCCTATAAGTGTGCTGAAAGTCTGTAAAATAGCATTGCATCTGGTCAAACACAATTTTTTCCTGAAGTTTACTACGGGTTGGTAACAGGCTGATTGGTCGGCTATTTGAGCCAGTAAAGGGGGCTTTACTATCCTTGGGTAGCGGAATGACTTTAGCTTCCCTCCAGGCCTGAGGGCACACGCTCTCTAGTAGGCTTAAATTGACAAATAGGAGTAGCAATATCGTCTGCTATTATCCTCAGTAATTTTCCATCCAGATTGTCAGACCCCGGTGGCTTGTCATTGTTGATAGACAACAATACTTTTTTTCATCTCTTCCACACTGACTTTATGGAATTCAAAAGTACAATTCTTGTCTTCCATCATTTGGTCAGATATACTTGAATGTGTAGTGTCAGCGTTTGTTGCTGGCATGTCATCCCTAAGTTTGCTTATCTTGCCAATGAAAAAGTAATTAAAGTAGTTGGCAATATCAGTGGGTTTTGTGATGAATGAGCCATCTAATTCAATGAACGAAAGAGCCGAGTTGGCTTTTATCCCCCAACATGTCATTTAAACATAGTGGTGTGTCATTTCTGACCCTAAGACAACACAAGGGTTAAGAGCCTTGGTCAGGGGCACATTGACAGATCTTTCARCTAGTCAGCTTGGGGATTCAAACCAGTAACCTTTCAGTTACTGGCCCAACACTCTTTACCACTAGGCTACCTGCTACCCCTGTACGACTCTTTGTTATTTCACTTTACAAATGTGGGCGCCGTGTGTACGTGTCTTTCCATGTGGTTCCTGCCTTCTTCGTCTCACAAGGCGGTAGTAATGTGAACTTCTCACGATCCTGGCTAGATTACAGGATATGGTTAGGTCAGCTCTCTGAACCAGCTCTGTGGTCTCTCAACAGAAGAGTCATGTCTACTTGGGCTCCCGAGTGGCACAGTGTTCTAAGGCACTGCATCTACAGACACCCTTGTTCAAATCTAAGCTGTCTTACAACCAGCTGTGTTTGGGCGGCGCACAATTGGCCCAGTGTTGTGTGGGGTAGGCTATCATTGTAAATAAGAATTTGAAATGAACTGACTTGCCTAGTTCAATAATAACAGTTAAATAAGAGACATATTATGTTTGGATGTAGGATAACAAAACAGATGATACTGCAAAATCCTCAGGGGCGTCTTTTCAAAGATTTCCGTTTGTCATTAATCAAGACTATTGCCGTGCGTCTCCATACAGGAGGTGGATAAACAGTTTCTTTAATAATTACAGGAGGAGTCATTACTAAGATAGACTCTTTCATTATGAATCACAGGAGGAGTCATTACTAAGATAGACTCTCCTGTGATTCATAATGAAAGAGTCTATCTTAGTAATGACTCCTCCTGTGATTCATAATGAAAGAGTCTATCTTAGTAATGACTCCTCCTGTGATTCATAATGAAAGAGTCTATCTTAGTAATGACTCCTCCTGTGATTCATAATGAAAGAGTCTATCTTAGTAATGACTCCTCCTGTGATTCATAATGAAAGAGTCTATCTTAGTAATGACTCCTCCTGTGATTCATAATGAAAGAATCTATCTTAGTAATGACTCCTCCTGTGATTCCTAATGAAAGAGTCTATCTTAGTAATGACTCCTCCTGTGATTCATAATGAAAGAGTCTATCTCCTTCTTTACCTCATGCCTCTGGTAGAATACACTGTACATCCTAAAGAGAGAAAACACATTGAAGGCAGCAAGGTGTTACTTCATTCATCCCACTAATGTAAAACATTGATTCTCGGTGGGAAAAAAAATAGCTTACAACAGATTCTCTACATCAGTTTACATCATTAAGCTTTCAATATTTTTTATCTGGTTGATGTGATAATACATACACTGATGAAAGTTAAATTGGGCCTAGTGGATGATAAATGTGATTGGAAAATGTTGCACTTATCTAAAAGAGTAATACGAACAAGCCCTGGAAATGCATTAATACAAATGTACCAGCTACACCCACATAGAAGGCAGAACACCTTCACATGACGAGTTTAAAAAAAACACACTTTAAATGAGATCGTTGATAACGGATTACTTTACTCCAGATTGCTCTCCTTTAGAATACATTTCTCTCTCACGCACCAACTCAGACACTGTATTGACTCTCTAAATGAACAGACATTCATGTAGATAATGGCCATTTTGAATTCTCATTTAGTCATTGGGGTTTCACTGCCAATCTGGAGACATTGTCGATATATTAACAGTGGTGTTCACGGCTAGTTATTAACGGAGAAATAAAATAGAAAATAAATCCAATCGTGAAGGAGGAAGGGCTGCTGTTCATCTTGTTGGGTTGTCTGCTTAACATTTGTATTTAGTCGTTTGTGTCCACTTCCTGATWATGCATTTATTCTGAATAATGTTCTAGCGATAATGTAGTCAACACTACTAAATGGAAAGCCACCTTTTAAAAGCAGTTGCATCTCCCACTGTGGATCACATCCAACCAGTGCTTCTACACCTGCATTGCTTGCTGTTTGGGGTTTTAGGCTGGGTTTCTGTACAGCACTTTGAGACATCAGCTGATGTAAGAAGGGCTTTATAAATACATTTGATTTTATTTGAATCATTCATTGAACATGGTGTAGTACACTTAATTGTGTACATTTTCATCTATATATTATGGACACTTTTAAATCAATGTGCGTTGGTACAGTTTCAATTCTATGATCTTGTTTAGGAGAAGTACAAACATTTATTTTTTATTTTTTAATTGAACCTTTATTTAACTAGGCAAGTCAMTTAAGAACATATTCTTATTTACAACGACGCCTTATATACAAACAGTAGTTCCATAAAAAAAAAAAATGGTGGTTAATTTTACAACACCACAACCGCTACACGTGAAGTCATCGCTAAGATGCTGTCGTAGTGGTGCATAACGTCATGAGCCTATGGGACATGAAAACGATAAGTGGTGATGAAGTTTTCCATTGTAATACACACGGCTGACATCACTAATCACATGCAAAGGCTGCCGAGCCTCAGCCCTTTATACTTCTGCGTCCAAAACYYCACCCTGTMACCTATTTAGTGCTCTGGGCTAAAGTAGTGTACTAAATAGGGAATAGGGTGCCATGTGGGACAAATCCCTTCTTTCCAGTCCTCTTGAAGTGGCTCTGACAGCCGGAGCATCTGCACCTCTGGGTTGTTGACAAGGGTCCCGAGAACCAGGCAGGAATGCCAGAGCGGCAGGCAGGGCCTTGTGGATTATCTTCCCCTGTCTAGTCACCCAGGAAGAAGCTACTGACTGAGTCCTGAGCTCACTGATAGTGATAGGGAGTGTCAAAATGTGTTCGTTTACAGCCGGGAAAGTTCTGGCAGATTTTTTTAAAGGCGGTTCTGTCAGCGACATCCTTGCACTCCCGACTTAAGAGTGACGGCTACGGACCACTGATGACAAACGATGTTGACACTGAGCTCAGCTCAGTGATTAATTGTGTTGTAGAGTTTACTGGAGGACTGAGGCCAAAACATACAGAGAGGAATAGCTCTGTTTGACACATAGTACTGTAATCCAAAACACAACAGAGAGGAATAGCCCTGTTTGACACATAGTACTGTAATCCAAACACACAGAGAGGAATAGCTCTGTTTGACATAGTACTGTAATCCAACACACACAGAGAGGAATAGCTCTGTTTGACACATAGTACTGTAATCCAACAAATACAGAGAGGAATAGCTCTGTTTGACACATAGTACTGTAATCCAACACATACAGAGAGGAATAGCCTGTTTGACACATAGTACTGTAATCCAACACAACAGAGAGGAATAGCCCTGTTTGACACAGTACTGTAATCCAACACACACAGAGAGGAATAGCTCTGTTTGACATAGTACTGTAATCCAACACACACAGAGAGGAATAGCTCTGTTTGACATAGTACTGTAATCCAACACACACAGAGAGGAATAGCTCTTTGACACATAGTACTGTAATCCAACACATACAGAGAGGAATAGCTCTGTTTGAACATAGTACTGTAATCCAACACATACAGAGAGGAATAGCTCTGTTTGACACATAGTACTGTAATCCAACACTTACAGAGAGGATTAGCCCTGTTTGACACACAGTACTGTAATCCAACACATACAGAGAGGAATAGCCCTGTTTGACCACATAGTACTGTAATCCAACACTTACAGAGAGGATTAGCCCTGTTTGACACAAGTACTGTAATCCAACACATACAGAGAGGAATAGCTCTGTTTGACACACAGTACTGTAATCCAACACATACAGAGAGGAATAGCCCTGTTTGACACACAGTACTCAATACTCCTAAAGTCTTTACTGACATGGGCATAGTTCTGTGAAAAAAGTACTAACAACTGTGTTGTAATATACAAAGCATAACACAAGATTAGTAGCTGTTACAGTAATGATTACAGATGGGATGGCCTTGCTTCCCAATCATGCTAGATGAATGCATGTGGCTGTACTGTACATTTAGATATTAAGCGTTTATGTTTTACTCAGTAGAACGTCTCGTAGGGATATGGCCCCCGAAGAGTCAGGACTGAAACCATGAACCCTAATACACTAATGAACATTAGTCAGACCTGGGTTCAAATAATATTCGTTTTCTTTCAAATACTTTGAGCATTTGATTGTGTCTGCCCGCCTAGAGTTCCAGATGAGTAGGGTTTGTACTTTTTGGACAATTGCATTGATTCKGTTGCCCCAGGCAAGCTCAATCAAACGCAGATAAAAAGCGTTCGAAAGAAAATAAARACTATTTAGGTCTGGCACTAGCTGACGACTGGGTTCTGCAGGGAGTTTCTGCTGTTACAATAACACAGTCAACACAGTGTCATCATAGAGAGATCKTGAATTATTATTCAACATGTCCTCACCGGGGATTTGTGTCGCACCCCTCTTGGTTCACGGGCAGTCCAGTCTTCTTGCTACACCAACATGTCTGTCAGTAACTGATTTCACCTGTATTCGTACACTTTGAACTTCAACGTCAATCTCAGTTTTCCTTGATTATACAAAGCTATTATATTTATCATAGTGATTGAGGAGTAACATTAAAAGGGAATAATATGCCCCATCAACATTAGACAACTATACAGAAAACCCTCAAACTGCTGAGATGGCAGTGTGTTGGCAGCAGAATGATCGGAGTACCCTCAAATCCAGAGATCGTGAGTTCAAATCACAGGTGTGGTCATATTGAAAATACAAGTTATCATGTTGTTGTTGATTAAAGATTTTTACACTATTTTAGCTGAATAATAAACAACTTACCTTAAAACACCCATACAATTTCATTACTTCTCTTACCCCCCAAAAAACATGTTAAATTTGCAGTTGCGAAAATTGAAATAACTGTTTTCACATGTTGAGTTGAACATTTCACATGTAGAAACAAAAGAGACACGTGAGGTCAGTTGTTCACAATGTATTCAATATAGAGTTCACGTGTTTACACCACCTCTTCACACGTGAGGAGAATAACATGTTTTCAACTCACATGTGAATTGCAGAATTTGCGGTATCACGTGACAAACTCTCAGATGTGGAATTCAGTGGCGGTCGGTGCTGTTTAAGATTATGGAGGACGATTTAGTTTTTTATGAGCATGGCCTTGTTTCTAATATAGCATATTGGATGACTGTCATTCATATTCCATTCACCAAGTTCAATGTAACATGGATAGGTTTAGGCTACTACATGATACCCATCATGTGCTTGCTKCAACCTAGCCTATGAATGAAAGTTTACAACGTAGGTACACAGGTCAAGAGACAAATTGCAGAAATTTGAGTGATCAAGGTGGCAGACAGTGACACATTCAATACCGCCTTGCACACTCTTGCCTGAATCTAGCTGATCTAGGGTGTAATCATTAATCCAACAGTATCACCTCTTGCCTGGATCTAGCTGATCTAGGGTGTAATCATTAGTCCAACAGTATCACCTCTTGCCTGAATCTAGCTGATCTAGGGTGTAATCATTAGTCCCAACAGTTGCAAACAAGAGTTTGTATTGGACGAATTCAGGTAGGTTTATCTCCATTTCATTCCGTTTGCTTCCGTTTAAGAAACGTTTTTCAACAGAATCGTTGGAATGAATACACCCCTAATCACCCACAAACACAGTTCACTTTCATCAATCAATCAAATGTATTTAATTCAATTAAATGTATTAATAAAGCCCTTTTTACATCAGCAGATGTCACAAAGTGCTATACAGAAACCCAGCCTAAAACCCCAAACAACAAGCAATAACAGATGTAGAAGTGACTAGGAAAAACTTCCTAGAAAGGCCGGAACCTTTAAAGAAACCTAGAGAGGAACCAGGCTCTGAGTGTTGGCCAGTCCTCTTCTGGCTGTGCAGGGTGGAGATTATAAGAGTACATAGCCATTAAGGCCAGATTGTTTTTCAAGATGTTCAATCGTTCATAGATGACCAGCAGGGTCAAATAATAATCACAGTTGTTATAGAGGGTGCAACAGGTCAGTGCCTCAAGAGTAAATGTCAGTTGGCTTTTCATAGCCACTTTCATAGCAGCCACATATAAACAGCATCATAATTGTGTTTGATGTTGTTGTCTCACTTCAATGCACAACATAACAGCTGTCTGTGACCAGGCTAAAAATCCTTTCCAAGCCAAACCTTCATGCCATAACCGCTAACCACTACACACAGCCTACATCGTTGTCACCATTTTAGCTAACATCACAGTCAACATAGCTACTAGATCAAACTCGTTAGTAAACCCGCTACAATCATGCAGTACAGTGTACAGTCAGCATGAAGGTTTAACAGTTACACCGGCGGGCCCCGGTGACAATAAATTAATAAAACCAAAGGCTTACCTTGACTTGGAAGAGTTCCAGTGTTGGATAGTCTTGGCCATCTAGTTAACATAAATAGCATTCCTCTCTGTTTGAGCCGGGTGTTTGAGTAGGATAAACTATCTAGCTGCAATAAGTAGCTACAGTAAGTATGTGAAATAAATACAACAAAATATATCTGTTTCTCTCTCTTTGCTGCTTCTCCTTAATTTTTTTATAAATAAATTTGTTCAAAACTGTTTAACTATTGTCTTTGTCTCTCTTAGTCAACTACTCACCACATTTGATGCACTGCAGTGCTAGCTAGCTGTAGCTTATGCTTTCAGTACTAGATTCATTCTCTCATCCTTTGATTGGGTGGACAACATATCAGTTCATGCTGTAAGAGCTCTGATAGGTTGGAAGACATCCTCCGGGAAGTCATCATGGAAGGGGATGAGAAGTCTTGTATGGAAGTCGATGCATTCAGATGAGGATAGAGGCTAGCCGTCCTCCTGCTACACCAAGGTGCTACCCTACAGAGTGCTGCTGAGGCTAGCCGTCCTCCTGCTACACCAAGGTGCTACCCTACAGAGTGCTGCTGAGGCTAGCCGTCCTCCTGCTACACCACGGTGCTACCCTACAGAGTGCTGCTGAGGCTAGCCGTCCTCCTGGCTACACCACCTGCTACCCTACAGAGTGCTGCTGAGGCTAGCCGTCCTCCTGCTACACCACGGTGCTACCCTACAGAGTGCTGCTGAGGCTAGCCGTCCTCCTGCTACACCATGGTGTTACCCTACAGAGTGCTGCTGAGGCTACTCTAGATCGTCATAGCAAAACAGTGTGTTTTAATCAGTTATTTGGTGACGTGAATATATTTAGTATAGTTTATAAAAAAAAAATACTTTTTTAGTGTTTCACAATTTAGATTTGTATGAAATTCACTGAGTAAAATGGTCCTCCCCTTCCTCCTCTGAGGAGCCGCTACTGATGGAATTGCATTTCTATATGTGAAAAACTATCACGTGAAAATTGCAGTTTTACTTTCACATGTGAAAATCTAACTTTCACATGTGAAATTCGAATTGGCACTTTCGCATGTGAAAATCTTTCAAATGTTGTCACGTGTAGTTTCATGTTATCACATGTTGCTGTTACATAAATCATGAAACACGTGATCACATGTGAAATTCATGTGGTTTATCCTTAAGGGGTGCTAGTCTTCCGTCCAGTCTTCACTGTACACTGATATGCCTTCTTCAATGCCAGTAGCCAACGATAGTTCTCTTGATATCTTTCCAACCGTTTCTTGCCCTGTGTTACACTACGTTTAGTTTGAATACAATAACGTTTGATTTAATTGAATGATATATTGTTTGAGAATGCTGCTTTTATTCCCAGCATGCACCTCAGAACTAAAGAACACTGCCGACATATGTCAACAAGGAAACACTCAACACTTAAACCCATCAAAATGGTGGATCCGAAGCCAAGCATAATCTTCAAGGCAAAGGATCAAACTGCAATCGGGAACAAGGGAGAGAACTTTCCCACACTCCTGTTCCTTCATAAAGACGGATAATATTGACTAATTCTTTCAAATTACCCAAACATCATGTAGCCCTTTCATTTACAGCAGACGGTTTCATCTCCGTCTGGAGTATTTGCTGTCATATCATGTCTGAAACACTCCTCTGGCTTTGACAGTACATTGTCTTTTGATGAGCCATAAAAGGCTTGGTTTGATGGACGATGACTTGGGGCATCTCTCTTTGTTGTGGGCTGGTGATGATGGAGTGCATGTGAGATGTGAGGAGAAATGTCAGAGATTTTCTGGGGTAATGAGTGTGTGTGTGTGTGTGTGTGTGTGTGTGTGTGTGTGTGTGTGGTGTGTGGTGTGTGTGTGTGTGTGTGTGTGTGTGTGTGTGTGTGTGTGTGTGTGTGTGTGTGTGTATTATTAGTCTGTGAACATTCTGAAATGCTAACAAAGTAAACACAGAAAACAGATTCAATTTTACCGTAATGTCTGGAATAATAACGCAACATGTAAAATGTTGGTCCCGTGTTTCATGAGCTGAAATAAAAGATCTCAGAAATTTGCACAAAAAGCTTATTTCTCTAAAATGTTGTGCACAAATGTGTTTACATCTCTGTTAGTGAGAATTTCTCCTTCGCCAAGATAATCCATCCACCTGACGTTTGTCATATATCAAGAAGCTGATTAAACGGCATGATCATTACACAGGTGCACCTTGTGCTGGGGACAATAAAAGGCCACTCTAAAATGAGTAGTTTTAAAAACATGGCCTAATGTGAAAACGTTGATTTTCAACCCAAGCCTGATATTCTAAGAATTGATTCAGCCCCGGTTTATGATTTTACACAACATTGTAGCCTAGAGACCAACTCGTGGCAGTTGCTGTGGTGTGAGAGAGAAGCTTGCCTGTATCTCTCACAGAACCAGAATGTGATTCACTTTCTAGGATCTCTCTCCCTCTCTCTAGTCTGATAGACATGAGCCTGCAACTCTCATCTCTCCTGCGTTGCACTTGATCATTTATTTCCTTATAGAATCATAGCCATGGGTAGAATGTTGTCAGCGAACAGCATGCAGCCAAAACAGACCTTTCGCAATATTTCAAACACAATTGTGGGATAGCACAGGTTGGAAAGCAAATGGCTCCTGCTGAAACAAAAATACTATTCTGTCTGTAGGCTAGTTGATCAACTTCCAAATAGGCCTAACTTCCAAAATAGGCCTATGGAGCAAACAGCATTGTTTTTACAAACTAAAACGAAAGAGATAGGCTTTTGGCACATCGGCCATCGCTGGTGAGTGAGCGGCGAATTATTGGGTGAGTCGGTGAAGGACTATAATATCCTCCTCATATTGTACAATGTGTGTCTCCACACACCTTTTTAAGTGATCTCACATTCTTAGTTTGTCAGTGTCAAAGTAGCTTGACATTTAAATAACTTGTGTGGTATTAAAAGAAATTCTGTGAAAGTCTCCAGTCATGTAAAATGACATAGAATTGCATGAAATGCGTTTATGAAAGGCTCAGTTTTTCCCGGACCCTAGGCTACAATCGCCTCTACTCTTCTGCTCTAGTCTAGACTGCTACGCACATGGGATGATATGCATGCAGTGATTTATTATAAAGGGGATTTTCCGGTATCTCAGAGCTTCCTGGTCACCTCCCTCTCGCTGTTTTCCGGCGCCTCCCGATTTACAAATTAAGCACTGCTGCAGACCATGTGTAACCACGCCAGCCCAGAACCTCCACATCCAGCTTCTTCACCTGCYGGATCGTCTGAGACRAGCCACCTAGACAGCTGATGGAACTATGTTTTTTTTACAACCAAAATAATTTCTGCAAAAACAGTCAGAAACCMTCTTAGGGAAGCTCATCTGCGTGCTCGTCGTCCTCACCACGGTCTTGACCTGACTGCAGTTTGGTGTCTTAACTGACTTGAGTGGGCAAATGCTCACCTTCAATGGCCACTGGCACGCTGGAGATGTGTSCTCTTCACATATGAAATCCCGGTTTCAACTGTTCCCGGGCAGATATAGGTTTACTGATGTCAATGCTGTGAACAGAGGATACCGTGACGAGATCCTGAGGCCCATTGTCATGCCATTCATCTGCCGCCATCACCTCATGTTTCAGCATGATAACACATGGCCCCATTTCACAAGGATCTGTACACAATTCCTAGAAGCTGAAAATGTCCCAGTTCTTCCATGGCCTGCATACTCACCAGACATGTCACCCATTGAGCATGTTTGGGATGCTCTGGATCGACGTGTGCGACAGCGTGTTCCAATTCCTGCCAATATCCAGTACTTTGCACAGCCATTGAAGAGGAGTGAGACAACATTCCACAGGCCACAATCAACAGCCTGATCACCTCTATAAGAAGGAGATGTGTGGAGCTGCATGAGGCAAGTGGTCACACAAGATACTGACTGGTTTTCTAATCCACACTCCTACCTTTTTGCATATCCGTATTCCCAGTCATGTGAAATCCATAGATTAGGGCTTAATTTATTTATTTAAATTGACTGATTTCCTTATATGAACTGTAACTGAAGTAAAATCTTTGAAATTGTTGCATGTTGCGTTTATATTTTTGTTCATTGTAGCTCAGCTGTAGAACGGTTTCACAATGTACATCACTCTGATGTCTAATGACTTGTCAAATGTGTCATTCTGATAACCCATTCATATGTAAAGCAACACACTGTCATACAGTAAACCATAGCAACGTACAGTACAACGTACAGCACGCCGTACCATACATAACAATTACCTAGACCACTTGTAACCTACCATACATTGTAAAAAAAAAAAAACAGTCCTGTTGTTTTTATGGTAACTTACTGGCAGCCAGTTACCTGTAAGTCACTGTAAACAAAGGTACAGTATATTACCGTAAATTCCAAGGAAACTTTGGTTTAAACAACAATACATTCAACCGTAAAAACAACAGGATTTTAATACAGAGTATCCCAAGTGTTTCTATACCTAAATGCTTGATTTAAAAATACTGAATGTACTGTAGATATACTATTTATGTATTTATTAATTTATATATTCATGTCTTGGAGCAGTATTTTCTTTGCTGTTTTTCTTTCAGCTTTAGAGTTATGCAACAGTACCGTGGGAATCCCTGTGTTTTTGATTTAGACTAAATCCTGTACATACCACAACAAAGCTGCTATGATAATGGGAAAGTAAACGTCTACTTGGTGTCCATTTTAGCTTCTTCAATTAGATTGCTTACAGTATACCTAACCAGCCTCGGGGCAATGCCTTGCCTGGTTGCCAAGTTGTACGTTTCAATAAGAGTGGGACATTGTATTGTAATGTATCCTATAAGGGAGGTTGTCAAAGAGAAATATTTGAGCTGTAATATAACTCCTTTTGGCAGAAAGAGACGTCTCAAAGTAACCTTCTGATGTTCAGATCAATGACTACGATATAACATTACAACAGTGCTATAGATCACTATGCATTGTCTTGTGTCTGATACTTCAGCGTCCTCTATTATCTCATTTTCAGTACATTTCAGTTACAGTCAATTGACATTCGGAGTCTTGTTTACAATGGGTTACATCAAGCTTCCTGAGACTTACCCCGTTAAGTGGCAATATTAGATGCTATTATCCTCACACAATACTGTGTTGAAGAGTGGTTTTATTCCTTACATATTACATCATGTATTATACTTAAGGGGAAATAAATAGCTAAGTAATCAAATAACCAAGGTGAGAGGGTGATCCATACTGTCACGCCCTGACCATAGTTTGCTTTGTATGTTTCTATGTTTTGTTTGGTCAGGGTGTGATCTYAGTGGGCATTCTATGCTGTATGTCTAGTTTGTCTGTTTCTATGTGTTGGCCTGATATGGTTCTCAGAGGCAGGTGTTAGTCGTTGTCTCTGATTGGGAACCGTATTTAGGTAGCCTGTTTTGTCATTGTGGGTTGTGGATGATTGTCTATGTTAGTTGCTTGTGTCAGCACATTTCTTATTATAGCTTCACGTTCGTTGTCCGGTTGTTATTTTTGTATAGTTTCGTTAAGTGTTCTCTTTGTTAATAAATMATCAAGATGAARACATACCACGCTGCATATTGGTCCTCCGATCCTTCAAACTTCTCCTCCTCAGARGAGGAGGAKGACGAACGTGACACATACTCTTTAAGTGTTAAGAAAAAGGTCACACAGGAGAAATCAATTGAAAGTCTTTGGGTGGAGATAATTCACTAGGTGTTCTAGAACATTCATCAAGGTTATTCAGCGACCACTGTTCATGTTCACACGGTGGTTTGTTGACTAGCTTCTTGAGGTTGTTGTCATCCCTCTTTTGAGTTTGGATAACGGAGTTTGGATATACTTAAGCGAAGGATACTTAAAACCTCTCTGGACCACCCATCCAGGATCCGGGATAACTGTCATCAAAAACGCTGACTAGCATAGCCTAGTCTAGTGTCACAGGGTCACGAAGCATCAAAAGATTCGATGTGAACTTTTATACTTACAGTAGGCCTACAGTTAACCTTTCAACTTACAGGTCAACAAAACTGAATAGGTAGTATGCATGTCTTAAAAAAAAAAAAGAATACGAAGATTTATTGAGAAGATTAACAAAACATGGCATTGGACCTCTGATCTAGTCTCACAAATATAGCGTGCTCTAAAAAGCAGCCAGTCATTCAGCCAGGTCTTGGGTTAGTTGGGATCTCTGCTGGTTCCACGACATCTGTTCAGGCTCCTACTCTGTTGATATATGAGCAGTGACTCGCACAGTAAGATCAGTGGTCAGGTGTTTTCAGCTTGAGCCAGGAAACATCCAAAACACCCTGTGCTCTAAACGTTCCAGTTCAACTGAATTTAAATGTATGAGTCACCAGCAGTTTTAACTGATAGTAAAACACACAGACAATGTCTGGCTGGCCCTGCTGGCTGCTTGAGTTGCAGGTGGCYAGGGATATGTCATACATGTCCCAAAATGGCACCCTATTCCCTACATAGTGCACTACTTTTGACCAGAGCTCTGTGGGCTTGTAGGGAATAGGGTGCCACTTGGGACGCATGCCCATTTTGCTTAGTGGTGTAGTGGCAAACAAACTGGAAATGTAATTGATTTCAGATGAGGGAGAAAAGGAATGTCTCGTCATATCCTGCCATCTCCACGGAACGCCTGTTGGCAATAGAAGATAGACACACAAACACAATTAACCAGGGCAAAGATGAACAAACCTCAGGGCATTTAACCAGGGCAGTAGTATAACACCTCAAGGTATTTAACCAGGGCAGTAGAATCACACCTCAGGGTATTTAACCAGGGCAGTAGAATCACACCTCAGGGTATTTAAACCGGGCAGATGAAACAAACCTCAAGTATTTAACCAGGCAGTAGAATCACACCTCAGGGTGTTTAACCAGGGCAGTAGAATCACACCTCAGGGCATTTATCCTGGGCAGTAGCATCACACCTCAGGGCCTTTATCCTGGGCAGTAGAATCACACCTCAGGGTATTTAACCAGGGCAGTAGAATCCCACCTCAGGGCATTACCCAGGGCAGTAGAATCACACCTCAGGGCATTTAAACAGGGCAGTAGAATCCACCTCGGGGCATTTAACCAGGGCAGTAGAATCACACCTCAGGGCAGTTAACCAGGGCAGTAGAATCACACCTCAGGGTATTTAACCGGGGCAGTAGAATCACACCTCAGGGTATTTAACCAGGGCAGTAGAATCACACCTCAGGGTGTTTAACCAGGGGCGTAGTATCACACCTCAGGGTATTTAAACCAGGGCAGTAGAAATCACACCTCAGGTATTTAACCTGTGCATAGAATCACACGCTCAGGTATTTATCCTGGGCAGTAGAATCACACCTCAGGGTATTTAACCAGGCAGTAGAATCCACCTCAGGGATTTACACCAGGGCAGTAGATCACACCTCAGGGCATTTAAAACAGGGCAGTAGAATCCCACCTCGGGGCATTTAACCAGGGCAGTAGAATCACAGCCTAGGCAGTTTAAACCAGGGCAGTAAATCACACCTCAGGTATTTAACCGGGGCAGTAAGAATCACACCTCAGGGTATTTAACCAGGGCAGTAGAACATACACTCAGGGTGTTTACCAGGGCAGTAGTATCACACCTCAGGGTAATTTAAACGGGCAGTAAGAAATTAACACCTCAGGGTATTAACCGTGCAGTAGAATCACACCACAGGGTATTTAACCAGGGCAAGTAGAATCAACCTCAGGTAATTTAACCAGGGCAGTAGTATAACACCTCAGGGTATTTAACTAGGGCAGTAGAACACACCTCAGGTATTTAACCAGGGCAGTAGTATAGACACCTCATGGTATTTTAACCAGGGCAGTAGAATCTCACCTCAGGGTATTTAAGGCACATCGTTTTCCACCACAACCCAACACCCAAACACACTAACAACCACCAACACCACCACAACTGTTTTTTTTTTTTTTTTTTTTTTTTTTTTTTTTTTTTTTTTTTTTTTTTTTTTTTTTTTTTTTTTTTTTTTTTTTTTTTTTTTTTTTTTTTTTTTTTTTTTTTTTTTTTTTTTTTTTTTTTTTTTTTTTTTTTTCTAGTCGTGTTTTCATTGTTTATTGCGTTGTTTCTTAGTAACTCACGCGTCAAGGATAACCGCGAGATTCCTATAGGACCCAGGGCAGTGGTATACACCTGGCAGGATTATGGAACCAGGAGGGATAACACTCGAGGTATTACCGAAGGCCACCTCAGGTATTTTAACCAGGGTGTCACGATCGTGTGGGAGATTGAGGACCAAAACGCAGCAAGTAGGAAAATAAGCCATCTCCCTTTATTGATGAAGAAGGCAAACGAAACAAAAAACACTTACACACTAAACAAAACAAGAAACGATCGTGAAGCTAATAACAAGTGCACACACAGGCTACAAACGTATAAAAGACAATTACACCACATACCATGAAAGCCTATGGCTTACCCTAAATATGGCTCCCAATCAGAGACAACGAAATCAGCTGTCTCTAATTGGGGACTCTTCAGCGCAACCTAGCTCTCCTAGACACTAAACAAAGAGACAACGCTAGACCACATGGCCACTCAAACCAAACCAATACACTACACCAACACCCCTTAACCATATATCACCCAAAACCGGACAAAACACAAATCAGTTCCTCATGTTCACCCGACCTAACTAAAAATAATAAAGAAAAACAAGAGATTACTAAGGCCAGGAGCGTGACATACCCCCCTCCTACAGGGGAACTCCGGGCGCCACCATTAGCACAGTCTTAGGGAGGTCGGTGGCTCCTTCCACGGTGGCGGCTCCCGGACTTGGTCTGGTCCCACCCCACCGAGTCACTAACCGCCTCCTTAGCTTCCCTCAATGACCCCCCTCCACAATTAACCCACTGAATTAAGGGCAGTATCCGCAAGGACCGATAAGGGCAGCTCCGACTAGGGCAGCTCCGACTAAGGGGCGTCCGACTAAGGGCCAGCTCCGGAAGTAGGGCAGTCGAAAAGGGGCAGTACCAGGGTAAGGAGAGGCACCACGATAGCGGGCAAGCACCAGGATAAGGGGGCCAGCTCGCGAGGCTGGCGGAACGGCAGATCGGATGAGGAACGGACGCTTCGGACTGGAACGGCAAGCTCCGGACTGAGGAACGGCAAGCTCCGGACTGAGAACGGCAGCTCCGGACTGCAGGAACGGGCAGCTCCGGACTGAGGAACGGCAGCTCCGGACTGACGGGTCGACTGAGAAACGGCAGCTCCGGACTGAGGAACGCAGCTCGGACTGAAGACGGCAGCTCCGACTGAGGAGAACGGCAGCTCCTGGACTGAGAGAACGGCAGCTCCGGTACTGAGGACTGCAGCTCTGGACTGAGGGACGGCCCATGGCTGTGCAGTTGGCTTCAGCTGGTCCAGATCTGGCTGCTCATGGCGTCGAGACGCCTCATGGCTGCTGACGGATCTGGCTGCTCAGGCTGGCTGACGGATTCTGGCTGCTATGGCTGGCTGACGGATCTGGCTATGCTCTGATGACTGCTGCTATGGCTAGCTAACGGATCTGGCTGCTCATGGCTAGCTGACGGATCTGGCTGCTCATGGCTAGCTGACGGATCTGGCTGCTCTGGCTAATCCTGACGGATCTGGGTGCTCATGGCTGGCTGCCGGATCTGCTGCTCATGGCTGGCTGACGGATCTGCTGCTCAGCTGGCTGACGGATCTGGCTGCTCATCGGCTAGGCTGACGGATCTGGCTGCTCTGGCTGGCTGACGGATCTGGCTGCTCATGGCTGGCGACGAGCCTGGCTGTCAATGGCTGGCTGACGGATGTGCGGCTGCTCACTGCGCTGGCTGACGGATCTGGCTGCTCATGGCTGGCTGACGGATCTGCGCTGCTCATGGCTGGTGACGGATCTGGCTGCTCATGGCTGGCTGACGGATCTGGCTGCTCATGGCTGGCTGACGGATCTGCTTCAACATGGCTGGCTGGCGATCTGCAGATGCTGTCTGGTGCGCTCTGCAGATCCTGTCTGGTTGGCGGCTCCTGGCAGATCCTGTCTGGTTGGCGCTCTGGCAGATCCTGTCTGGTTGGCGGCTCTGGCAGATCTGTCTGGTTGGCGGGCTTTCTGGCAGATTCACTGTCTGACGAATGGCTTCTAGCGGGCTCCTGACTGACGAACGGCTCTGACGGCTCGGGACAGACGGGCGGCTCAATGGCTGGGGCAGACGGATGGTCAGGGCTGCGGTAGACGGATGGCTCAGATGGCGCTGGTAGACGGATGGCTCAGCATGGCGCTGGGTAGACGATGGCTCAGATGGCACGCTCGCGCAGTAGACGGATGGCTCAGATGGCGCTTGGCAGACGGGCAGTTCAGGCATCGCTGTGGCAGACGGCAGACTCTTTGCCGCTGAGGCGCACTGTAGCCTGGTGCGTGCGCCGGAACTGTGGTACCGGGCTGGGGACACGCATCCTCAGGGCTAGTGCGGGGGAAGGAACAGGGCATACTGGACCCTGGAGCGCAAATTAGGCCTAGTGCGTGGTGCCGGAACATGGTGGTACCGACTGTGGAACCGCATCTCAGGGCTAGTGCGGGGAGCAACACACAGGAATGCACAGGACTCTGGGGACACACAGGAGGCTTGTTGCGTGGTTTAGGCACGGGTGGTAAGGGCTGGAGACACGCACCATAGGGCTAGTGCGTGGAGGAGGCACTGTGGTACTGGGTAGGGGCGGGGAGGTGGCGCCGGAAATAACCGGACCGTGCATGCGTACTGGCTCCCTTGAGCGCCGAGCCTGCGCCAACCTTACCTGGTTGTATGCTCGCCCGTCGCTGACCAGTGCGGGGAGGTGGAATAACTCCGCACCGGCCTATGTAAGGCGAACGGGGACACCCATGCGTAAGGCTGGTGCCATGTACGCCGGCCCGAGGAGACGCACTGGTGACCAGATGCGTTGGCCCGGCTTCATGACATAAGGCTCAACGTCAGTCTAGCCCGGCCGATACGTGGAGCTGGAATGTACGCAAACCGGGCTATGCACGCGTCAGGAGACACCGTGCGCTCTACTGCGTAACACGGTGTCTGCCCGTACTCTCGCTCTCTACGGTAAGTACAGGGAGTATGCGCAGAGTTTCCTACCTGCCCTTCGCCACACTCCCTTAAGGCCCCCACATCATTTTTGGTTGTACTCACGGGCTTCCCAGCCTTGTCTCCGTGCTGCCCTCCTCATATCGCCTCCTCTCGGCTTTAGCTGCTCCAGGTCTTCACGAAGGGAGGCGATATTCTCCCGGTTGTGCCCAAGGTCCCTTACCCTTCCAATTCGTCCTCCATCTCCAGAAATCCTGTTAGGTGGGTCCTGTTGCCGCTTGTACATGCCGCTTGGTCCTATGGTGGGTAATTCTGTCACGATCGTGTGAAGGATGACGGACCAAAACGCAGGCAGTAGGAAAATAGCCATGCTCCTTTTATTGAATGAAGAAGGCAAAACGAACACAAAACACTTACACACTAAACAAAACAAGAAACGATCGGTGAAGCTATATACGAAGTGCACACACAGGCTAACAAACGTATCAACATAGACAATTACCATCTCCGAAGCTAGGCTACCCTAAATATGCTCCAATCAAGAAGACAACAGAAAATCAGCTGTCTCTCCTAATTGGGAAAACTCCATCAAGGCAACCATACGACTCCCTAGACAACTAAACCAACATAGACAACGCTGACACATGCACTCCAAACAAACCAATACACTACACAAACCCCCTTTACCATATAAATTCACCCAAAACCGACAAAACACAACATTCCCCATGTCACACCCTGACCTAACTAAAATAATAAAGAAAAAAAAGAATACAAGGCCAGGGCGTGACACAGGCAGTAGAATCCACCTCAGGGTATTTAACCAAAGGGCAGTAGTATCACCTCAGGGTATTTAACCAGGCAGTAGTATAACACCTTTAGCGTATTTAACCAGGGCAAGTAGAATCCACGCAGGGTTATTTAACCAGGGCAGTAGTAACACCCCTAGCGTAATTAACAGGGCAGTAGTAATCAACACTATACAGCGTATTAGTACGGGCAGTAGTATCCACCTCAGGGTATTTAACCAGGGCAGTAGAATCACACTTCAGGCGTAGTTAGTTAGGGCAGTAGTATACACCTCAGGGTATTTAACGCAGGGCAGTAATTATTCACACTCAGGTATTTAACAGGCAGTAGTATAACACCTCTGGTATTAACCAGGGAGTAACATATACAGCAGGTTTGACTTTATGTTATAACAGACAGATTTATATTATAACAGCAGCTTATTTAATAACAGACATTTATATTATAAGTCAGCTTTGTGTTATAACAGCGCTTTATGTTAAACAGCAGCATTATGTTATAACAGCAGCTTTATGTATAACAGGCAGCGTTATGCTATTACAGGCTGCACTCTGTCTTTTAAGCCACCTGGTCTTCATTCCTGCAATGTGCAAGATGGCGGGAGTAAGAGAGTGAGCGAGTTTAAAAACATAGCCTGGTTTGAACTGGAGAAATGCAGTCAGTCGGGACTTATATTATCGCATGTTGATGACTCAGGGCAAGCACTCTCAGCTGTAAGCAGCCAATGATTATAGACATCCAGTGAACTCTAGCAGGCATAAGCAGAGGTCAGAGTTCAGAGCAGTTCCAGTTTGATGGCTGCAGACCAGACAGGGTTCAATTCTATTTGAAATAATTTCAAATCTCTTTTAGGCTGATGAGCGTTCCTGGCACAATGGAACCAATAGATTGGTCATAAAACTCCAACCCCACTTATCTGGCACTCCAGCAGACTAGAGCAATCACGCAAAGTATTTAAAAGATTTCGAATAGCATTTTGAACCAGGTCTGCTGCATGCTTGATGAATCCCCCCCCCTCCATTCATGCCAAAGTATTTCACACGCAATTAGCTCCATCCTCATTTAGTCTGCAATCCCAGAAGGTAGGAAAGAATTTCATCAACCTCACTACCCCTAATTATTCACTTCAGTTTCAGGTGAGATGTTGTAATAGACTAATCAGTTACTGGTTCCACACATGGGTTATAGACTAGTCAGTTACTGGTCCACTATGTTTGTTATAGACTAGTCAGTTACTGGTCCACATGGTTAGACAGTCAGTTACTGGTCCACTATGTTGTTATAGACTAGTCAGTTACTGGTCCCACTATGTTGTTTATAGACTAGTCAGTTACTGGTCCACTATGTTGTTATGACTAGTCAGGTTACTGGTCCACTATGTGTAATAGACTAGTCAGTTACTGGTCCACTATGTGTTATAGACTAGTCAGTTACTGGTCCACTATGTTGTTATAGACTAGTCATGTTACTGGTCCACTATGTTGTTATAGACTATGTCAGTTACTGGTACTGGTCACATGTGTTATAGACTAGTCAGTTACTGGTCCACTATGTTGTTATAGACTAGTCAGTTTACTGGTCCCTATGTTGTTATAGATAGTCAGTTACTGGTCCACTATGTGTATATAGACTAGTCGTTACTGGTCCACTATGTTGTTATAGACTAGTCAGTTACTGGTCCACTAGTTGTTATAGACTAGTCAGTTACTGGTCCACTAGTTGTTATAGACTAGTCAGTTACTGGTCCACTATGTTGTTATAGACTAGTTCAGTTACTGGTCCACTATGTTGTTATAGACTAGTCATTACTGGTCCACTATGTTGTTATAGACTAGTCAGTTACTGGTCCCTATGTTGTTATAGACTAGTCGAGTTCTGGTCCCTATGTTGTATAAGACTAGTCAGTTACTGGTCGCACTATGTTGTTAATAGACTAGTCAGTTACCTGGTCCACTATGTTGTTATAGACTAGTCAGTTACTGTCTCACCTGTTGTTAAGCTGTCAGTTACTGGTCACTATGTTGTTATAGCTAGTAGTTACTGGTCCACTATGTTGTTATAGACTAGTCAGTTACTGGTCCCACATGTTGTTATAGATAAGTCAGTTACTGGTCCACATGTTGTTATAGACTAGTCAGTTATGGTTACTGTCCAATATGTTGTTATAGACAGTCAGTTACTGGTCACTATGTTGTAATAGACTAGTCAGTTTACTGGTCCACCACTGTTGTTCAGTACCTAGTCAGTACGGTCCACTATGTTGTTATAGACTAGTCAGTTACTGGTCCACTATGTTGTATAGACTAGTCAGTTACTGTGCCACTATGTTGTATAGACTAGTCAGTTACTGGTCCATCAATGTTGTTTATACGACTAGTCAGTTTACTGGTCCACCAGTTGTTATAGACTAGTCCAGTTACTGGTCACCATGTTGTTATAAGTACTGTAGTCCAGTTGAAGCCTGGTTTACTGTGTCCTACCAGTGTTTGTTATAGACTAGTCAGTTACTGGTTACTTCTGGGTCCACATGTGTTATAGACTAGTCAGTTACTGGTCCACCATGTTGTTAAGCTAGTAGTTACTAGGTCACAAGTTGTATGACTAGAGTACTGTCCAACTAATGGTTTGTTAATATGACTAGTCAAGTTACTGGTCCACCATGTTTTAGCTAGTAGTACTGTACCCAGTAGTTAAGACCTGAGATTACTGGTTACGCACATGTGTTATAGACTAGTCAGTTACTGGTTCGTCCACTATGTTGTTATAGACTAGTCAGTTACTGGTCCACTATGTTGTAATAGACTAGTCAGTTACTGAGTCCCTATGTTGTTATAGACTAGTCAGTTTATGTCGTCCACCATGTGTTATAGATCTGTCAGTTACTGGTTACTGGTCCACTATTGTTATGCTTATACTCTACGCAATTTGTTAGCTGTCAGTTACTGGTCCACATGTTGTTCATATGATCTAGTCAGTTTGATACATGCACTATGTTGTTCTACACTAGTCGTTTACTGGGTCCACTATGTTGTTAATAGTCTGTCAGTTACTGGTCCACTAGTGTTAAAGTACCATAGTCATTAACTGGTCACTATGTTGTTTAAGACTAGTCAGTTACTGGGTCCACTCATGTGTTTTATAGACTAGTCAGTTACTGTCCACTATGTTGTTCATAGACAGTCAGTTACTGGTACTGCCACATTTGTTATCAAAGACTAGTCAGTTTACTGGTCCACCTATGTTGTTATAGACAGTACTGTCTGCACTAGTAAGTGTCAGTTTACTGGTCCACCCAATTTTATACGTGTCAGTCTGGTCTATTAATAGACTACCGTACTCACAGTTTAAGACTAGTCAGGTCTGGTCCACTAGTGTTATAGACTATAGTAGACTATGTTAAGACTAGTAGTACTTGTACTGGTCCACATTAACTATGTTATGTACTATGTGTATAAGACTAGTCAGTTACGTATTTTGTAATAGCTAAGTCATCTGTACGGTCCAATGTTGTATAAGACTAGCAGTTACTGTACGGTCCACTGTTTATAGACTGTGTTACTAGTCGGTGTTTAAGCACAGTTAACGGCCATGTGTTAAGATATAGTAGTAACTAGGTCATAGTTAATGACGTCGATTCTACTGCATATGTTGATTAATTAAGTACTATGTACCATATGTTCTAATGACTAGCAAGTCGTCACTAGTTTATAGAATATCGTTATGGACGTATAATCTAGTCAGTTACTGGTCCACTGTTATAAGACTGTAGTTATGCGCACTGTTAAGACTAGTCAGTTACTGTGTTACAGTTTGCTTAGCGTTACTGGTATATGTGTTAAGTAGATTAGGCCTGTGAAGTGCAGTTACTAGGTCACTATGTTGTTATACTAGATTCTGCATGTTAAGACTAGTTCTACTGCCTATGTATAACACAGCGTACTGGTCCTGTTTATAGACTGTAGACTGTCCACTAGTTTTATAACTAGTCAGATGCGTCCACTAATGTTTAGTAATAGACTAGTCAGTTACTGGTCCACGTATGTTGTTATATAGACTAGTCAGTTACTGGTCCACTATGTTGTAATAAGACTAGTCAGTTCATTGGTACTGGCCACTATGTTGTTATAGAACTAGTCAGTTACTGGTCACCATGTTTGTATAGACTAGTCAGTTACTATGGCCTATGTGAACGCAGTCTGGCCAACATGTTGTTTATAGACTAGTCCAGTTACTGGTTACACACTGTTGTTATAGACTAGTCAGTTACTGGTCTAACACTCAATGTGTTATAGACTAGTCCAGTTCTGGTAGTAACTGGTCACCACATGTATTGTTATACCTGTCAGTACTGAAGTCAAAGTTTTATAGATAGCAGTCTGGTCACTAATGTGTTTAGACTAGTCAGTTACTGTCACATGTTGTTTATAAGACTAGTCAGTACTCGGTCCACTATGTTGTTATCAGACTAGTCAGTTTACTGGTACCACTATGTTTGTTCAAGACTTAAGTCAGTTACTGGTCACCTGTTGTTATAGACTATCAGTTACACTGGTCCACCATGTTTGTTATAGACTAGTCGTTACT
>NW_019942785.1:354088-355670 GCF_002910315.2 Salvelinus sp. IW2-2015 | reverse complement strand
TATCTCTCTCTCTCCCTCTATTTTATTAATATCTCTCTCCCTCTATTATTAATCTCTCTCTCTCTCCCTCTATTTTATTAATATATCTCTCTCCCCCTCTATTTTATTAATATCTCTCCCTCTCCCTCTATTTTATTAATATCTCTCCCTCTCCCTCTATTTTATTAATATCTCTCTCCCTATATTATTAATATCTCTCTCTCTCCCTCTATTATTAATATMTYTCTCCCTCTATTATTAATATCTCTCTCTCTCCCTCTATTATTAATATCTCTCTCCCTCTATTATTAATATATATTTCTCCCTCTATTATTAATATCTCTCTCTCCCTCTTTTATTAATATCTTTCTCTCCCTCTAGTATTAATATCTCTCTCTCTCCCTCTATTTTATTAAGATATCTCTCTCTCTCCCTCTATTTTATTAATATCTCTCTCCCTCTATTATTAAAATCTCTCTCTCTCCCTCTATTTTATTAAAATCTCTCTCTCTCCCTCTATTTTATTAAGATATCTCTCTCTCCCTCTATTTTATTAATATCTCTCTCCCTCTATTAGTAAAATCTCTCTCTCTCCCTCTATTTTATTAAAATCTCTCTCTCCCTCTATTTTATTAATATCTCTCCCTCTCCCTCTATTTTATTAATATCTCCCCCTCTCACTCTCCCTCTATTTTATTAATATCGCTCTCCCTCTATAATTAATATCTCTCTCCCTCTATTATTAATATCTATTTCTCCCTCTATTTTATTAATATCTCTCTCTCCCTCTATTTTATTAATATGTATCTCTCTCCCTCTATGGGGAGAGAGAGATATTAATATAAGGGAGATATGAGATATATAATAGGAGAGAGAGAGATATTAATAATAGGGGAGAGAGGAGAGAGAGAGAGATTTTAATAATAGAGGGAGAGAGAGAGAGAGGTATTTAATAAGGGAGAGAGATATTAATAATAGAGGGAGAGAGAGAGAGATATTATAATAGAGGGAGAGAGAGAGAGATATTAATAATGAGGGAGAGAGATTATTAATAATAGAGGGAGAGAGATTATATAATAGAGGGAGAAGAGAGAGATATATTCATAATAGAGGGAGAGAGAGATATTAATAATAGAGGAGAATAAAATATTAATAATAGAGGAGAGATAGAGATTTAATAAATAGAAGGAGTTGAGAGATATTAATAAAATAGAGATAGAGAGAGAGATATTAATAAAATAGAGGGAGAGGGAGAGATAATAATAATAGAGGGAGATATATTAATAAAAAGAGGGAGAGAGAGATATATTAATAATATAGAAGGAGATTGAGAGATATTAATAAATAGAGGGGAGATATTAATAAAATAGAGGGAGAGGGAGAGATATTAATAATAGAGGGGAGAGAGAGATATGAATAAATAGAGGGAGAGAGAGGAATTCATAAAATAGGGGAGAGAGAGAGATATTCATAAATTAGAGGAGAGGGAGAGATATTAATAAATAGAGGGGGAGAGAGATATATTAATAAAATAGAGGGAGAGAGAGAGATATTAATAATAGAGGGAGAGAGATATTAATAAAATAGAAGGAGAGTGGAGCGG
>NW_019942785.1:333173-352358 GCF_002910315.2 Salvelinus sp. IW2-2015 | reverse complement strand
TGGGGAGAGAGAGAATTAATAATTAGAGGGAGAGAGAGAGATATTAATAATAGAGGGAGAGAGAGATTAATAGATAGAGGGAGAGAGAGAGATATTCATAAATAAGAGGGAGAGAGAGAGATATAATGAAATAGAAGGGAGAGAGAGGATTTTAGTAATAGAGGGAAGAGAGATATTAAAATAGAGAGGAGAGAGAGAGATATTCATAAAATAGAGGGAGAGCGAAAGGGAGAGATATAAAAAATAGAGGGAGAGAGAGAATTTAATAAAATGTGAGGGAGAGAGAGCGAAAATAGAGGGAGAGAGATATTAATAAAAGAGGGAGAGAGAGATTATGCGTAATAAAATAGAGGAGAGAGAGAGAGAGATATTAATAATAGAGGGAGAGAGAGAGATATTAATAACAGAGGGAGAGAGAGATATTAATATAGAGGGAGAGAGAGAGAGATATTAATAATAGAGGAGAGAGAGAATATTAATAATAGAGGGAGAGAGAGATATTATAATAGAGGGAGAGAGAGAGAATTAATAATAGAGGGAGAGAGAGATATTAATAATAGAAGGAGAGAGAGAGAGATATTAATAATAGAGGGAGAGAGATATATTAATAATAGAGGGAAAGAGGAGGATATTAATAATAGAGGGAGAGAGAGATATTAATAATAGAGGAGAGAGAGATATATTAATAATAAGAGGGAGAGAGAGATATTAATAATAGAGGAGAGAGAGAATATTTAAAATAGAGGTAGAGAGAGAGATATTAATAAAATAGAAGAGAGAGGAATATAATAATAGAGGGAGAGAGAGATATTAATAATAGAGGGAGAGAGAGAGATATCATAAAATAGAGGGAGAGAGAGATATTAATAAAATAGAGGAGAGAGGAGAGAGATATTAATAAATAGAGGGAGGGGAGAGATATTAATAAAATAGAGGGCGAGAGAGATATATTATAAATACAGGGAGAAGAGAGATATTAATAATAGAGGGAGAGAGAGAGATATTAATAATAGGGGAGGGAGAGAGAGATATTAATAATAGAGGGGAGAGAGAGAGATTAATAAAGAGGAGAGAGAGAGAGATGTTAATAATAGAGGAGAGAGAGAGAGATATTATATAGAGGGAGAAAATATTAATAATAGAGGGAGGAGAGATTTAATAATAGAGGAGAGAGAGAGAGATATTAATAATAGAGGGAGAGAAGAATATTTAATAATAGAGGGAGAGAGAGAGATATTAATAATAGAGGAGAGAGAGAAATTAATAATAGAGGGGAGAGAGAGAGATTTAATAATAGAGGGAGAGAGAGATATTAATAAGAGAGAAGAGAGGAGAGAGATATTCATAAAATAGAGGGAGAGAGAGAGATATTAATGAAATAGAGGAGAGAGACGATTTAGTAATAGAGGGAGAGAGAGATATTAATAATAGAGGGGAGAGAGTATTAAAATAGAGGGAGACGAGAGGGAGAGATATTAATAAATAGAGGGAGAGAGAGAGATTTTATAAAATAGAGGGAGAGAGAGCGATTATAAATAGAGGGAGAGAAGATATTAATAAAATAGAGGGAGAGAGAGATATTAATAAAATAGGGGAGAGAGAGAGAGAGATATTAATAATAGAGAGAGAGAGAGTATTAATAACAGAGGGAGGAGAGAGATATAATAATAGAGGAGAGAGAGAGATATTAAAATAGGGAGAGAGAAGATATTAAATAGAGGAGAGAGAGATATTAATAATAGAGGGAGAGAGAGAGATATTAATAATAGAGGGAGAGAGAGATATTAATAATAGAAGGAGAGAGAGAGAGATATTAATAATAGAGGGAGGAGATATAATAATAGAGGGAAAGAGAGAGATATTAATAATAGAGGGAGAGAGAGATATTAATAATAGAGGGAGAGAGAGATATATAATAATAGAGGGAGAGAGAATATTAATAATAGAGGGAGAGAGAGAGATATTCATAAAATAGAGGTAGAGAGAGAGATATTAATAATATAGAGGGAGAGAAGAGAAATATTAATAATAGAGGGAGAGAGAGATATTAATAATAGAGGAGAGAGAGAGATATTATAAAATAGAGGGAGAGAGAGATATTAATATAGATGTAGTTAATAAAATAGAGGGAGAGGGAGAGATATTTAATAAAATAGAGGGCGAGAGAGATATATTAATAAATACAGGGAGACAGAGAGATATTAATAATAGAGGAGAGAGATATTAATAAATAGAGGGAGAGAGATAGATAAGATATTAATAATATAGAGGGAGAGAGAGAGGATATTAATAATAGAGGAGAGAGATATAATAAAATGAGGGAGAGAGAGAGATATGAATAAAATAGAAGGAGAGGGAGAGGGAGAGATATTAATAAAATAGAGGGAGAGAGTGAGAGATATTAACAAAATAGAGGAGAGAGAGAGATTTAATAAAAGAGGGAGAGAGAGAGATATTAATTAAATAAGGGGGTGAGGAGAGATATTAATAAAATAGAGGAGAGGGAGAGGGAGAGATATTAATAAATAAGAGGGAGAGAGAATATATAATAAATAGAGGGAGAGAGAGAGATATTTCATAAAATAGAGGGAGAGAGAGAGAGAGATTTTAATAAAATAGAGGGAGAGATATAGGGAGAGATATTAATAAAATAGAGGGAGAGGAGAGATATTAAATACTGGAGAGTATGAATAAAACAGAGGGAGAGAGAGAGATATGAATAAAATAGAGGGAGAGAGAGAGATATGAATAAAATAGAGGGAGAGAGAGAATATATTAATAAAATAGAGGGAGAGGAGAGATTATAATTAAATTAGAGGGGAGAGAGAGATATATTAATAAAATAGAGGGAGAGAGAGAGATATTAATTATAGAGAGAGCGATATTAATAAAATAGAGGGAGAGGAGAGGGGAGATATTAATAATAGAGGAGAGGGAGAGATATTAATAAAATAGAGGGAGAGAGAAGATTTATATAAAATAGAGGGAGAGAGAGAGATTTTATTAATAGAGGGAGAGAGATATTAATAAAATAGAGGGAGAGAGAGATATCTTAAGTAAAATAGAGGGAGAGAGAGAGTATTTAATAAAATAGAGAGGAGAGAGAGAGATTTTATAATAGAGGAGGAGAGATATTATAAAATAGAGGGAGAGAGAGGAGATATCTTAAAAAATAGAGGGAGAGAGAGAATATTAATACTAGAGGGAGAGAAAGATATTAATAAAAGAGGGAGAGAGAGAATATAATAATAAGGGAGAAATATATATTATAATAGAGGGAGAGAGAATAATAATAGAGGAGAGAGGAGAGATATTAATAATAGAGGGAGGAAAGATATTAATAATAGAGAGGAGAGAGATATTAATAATATAGGAGAGAAGATTAATAAAATAGAGGGAGAGGAGAGATATTAATAAAATAGAGGAGAGGGAGAGATATAATAAAATGAGGAGGGAGAGAGGATATTATTAATAAAATAGAGGGAGGGAGAGAGAGATTAATAATAGAGGGAGGAGATATTAATAAAATAGAGGGAGAGAGAGAGATATTAATAAATAGAGGGACAGAGAGAGATTTAATAAAATAGAGGGAGAGGGAGAGATATTAATAAAATAGAGGGAGAGAGAGAGATATTATTAAATATAGAGGAGAGAGAGAGCATAGTTAATAAATCTATTATTAATATCTCTCTCTCTCTCCCTCTATTATTAATATCTCTATCTTCTTCTATTATTAATATCTCTCTCTCTCCCTCTCTTATTAATATCTCTCTCTCCCTCTATTATTAATATATCTCTCTCTCTCCCTCTATTATTAATATCTATATCTTCCTCTATTGTTATTATCTCTCTCTCTCCCTCTATTATTAATATCTCTATCTCCCTCTATTATTAATATCTCTCTCTCCCTCTATTATTAATATCTCTCTCTCCCTCTATTATTAATATCTCTCTCTCCCTCTATTATTAATATATCTCTCTCCCTCTATTATTAATATCTCTTTCACCCTCCCTCCCTTTCGCTCTCTTTTTCTCTCTCCATCTTTCTCTCTCTCTCTCCCTCTTTTTCTCTCTCTCCATTTCTCTCCCTCGCTCTCTCTCCCTCTCTCTTTGTCTCTGTCTGTCTGTTTGTCACACACACACTTTCTCTCCATCTTTTCTCTCTCCCTCCCTCCCTCTCTCTTTCTCCCTCTCTCCTCTCTCTCTCGTACTTTGCCAGCCCAGGATTAATCATGAGCCTAAGTGACGGGCGGCCTCAAAACCAGAAGCACATGAATGGGACATCTCAGAGACATAAAAGAGCTGAGAATCATATTTTTAATATCTGTCGCTGTATCTCCGTGGAGAGGGCTGCCAAGCTCCGAGAGGTGTTGGTGATGGATGGGGAAAGTAATGGCCGACGGCCCGGGAGGGAGGGACGTGAATTACAAAGGTTCTCTAATTCAAATTCAGATTGCTTTATTGGCATGAAATAAAATGTATAGATATTGCCAAAGCAGTGTAATGGTACAGCATTTCAGTAAATACAGTAAAATGCAATGAGGATAATGAAATACAGTTAATTTCAGTAGTAGCAATAATAGTGCATATAATCATGTATACAGGTACAACACTACTGCTGTTGTATTGTGTAATATTCAGTCGATACATTTAATTAAATAAAAATATGATTATGAAAAAGAAAGAAGGGCTAATAAGTAAACAACAACATGTACATGATGATGGTTCCACTATGTATTACTGTCAGTTATATACAATGTAAATACTTCAAGAAATGAATGGTCATGTCTGGCAGTAATATTTGCGGTTTCTCCCTCACCCAGAATAATTTCCAGCTTATGTTATTAGTAAATGAACAGAAGTTGGGAGTTGATTGAGATATTTCTGCTGGGAGTCGGGAAGCAATTATTCAGGGTGTGAATAATTTAATAAATGAACAAAACATAATACAAAACAAGAAACACAAACAACGCACAGACATGAAACTGAAACAGAAACAATAACACCTGGGGAAGGAACCAAAGGGAGTGACATAAATACGGCAGGTAATCAAGGAGGTGATGGAGTCCAGGTGAGTGTCAATAAGCACTGGTGCGCGTGACGATGGTGACAGTTGTGTGTAATAATCAGCAGTCTGGTGACCTAGAGGCCAGAGAGGGAGTATACGTGACAATTTCCTTGCGAAAATCTGATCATATTTGGGAGTATTTCTCACAGTAGAGGAAAAAGTGCATCTCTGTCTCTGCCTCCCCTGTGGTGCAGTGACCACATAGACGCTCCTCTTTGGGTAGCCATGTCTTTTTGTGTCTCCCTTTTTCTATAGCCCATTGGTGATCGCTGAGCCTGTATTTGGTCAGGATCTGTCTCTGTTTTGTATCTCAGACAGAATAGAGATATTCTGCCAATTTGTATTCCCTTTTGAGGGCCAAATAGCAATTTAGTTTATTCTGTGTTTTTGTTT
This sequence comes from Salvelinus sp. IW2-2015, assembly GCF_002910315.2. Classification (NCBI taxonomy): domain Eukaryota; kingdom Metazoa; phylum Chordata; class Actinopteri; order Salmoniformes; family Salmonidae; genus Salvelinus; species Salvelinus sp. IW2-2015. Next base: position 346,897 of record NW_019942785.1, on the reverse strand, counting down.
ATTTTTCCCAATTTGTCAAATAGGTTTTCCTATTTGTCAAATAGGTTTCCAATTTGTCAAATAGGTTTTCATTTGGATAATATGGTTGTTTAGTGTTTTTAACTTCTCTAGGATATGTGGGACGCTAACGTCCCACTTGGCCAAAAGCCAGCAAAAATGCAGAGCGCCAAATTCAAATATATTACTATAAAAATCAAACTTTCATGAAATCACACATGAAACACACCAAATTAAAGCTACACTTGTTGTGAACCGAGCCAACATGTCTGATTTCAAAAAGGATTTACGGCGAAAGCACACCAAACGATTATGTTAGGTCAGTAGATAGCCACAGAAAACACCGCCATTTTTCCAGCCAAAGAGAGGAGTAACAAAAAGCAGAAATAGAGATAAAATTAATCACTAACCTTTGATGATCTTCATCAGATGACACTCATAGGACTTCATGTTACACAATACATGTATGTTTTGTTTGGTAAAGTTCATATTTATATCCAAAAATCTGAGTTTAGGCGGGATGCTACTGTCTCACTTGGCAAAAACCTGAGAAAATGCAGTGCGCCAAATTCAAATTAATTACTATGAAAATTACTATAAAATTCTAACTTTCATTAACTTTTACTTGGTACTCATCCCGGATCCGGGAGCACCCCCCACAGTAAAAAAAGCTGACTAGCATAGCCTAGCATAGCGTCACAAGTAAATACAAGCATCTAAATATCATTAAATCACAAGTCCAAGACACCAGATGAAAGATACAGATCTTGTGAATCCAGCCATCATTTCTGATTTTTTAAATGTTTTACAGGGAAGACACAATATGAAATCTATAGCTAACACACGTTAGCAAAAGACACCACTTTTCTACTCCACCAGTTTTTTACTCCATCAGTAGCTATCACTAATTCGACTAAATAAAGATTATATATAGCCACTAACCAAGAAACAACTTCAGATGACAGTCTGATAACATATTTATGGTATAGCATATGTTTTTTTTGAAAAATGTGCATATTTCAGGTATAAATCACAGTTCTACATTGCAGCTGCAATCTGAAATAGCGTTGGAAGCAGCCGGAATAATTACAGAGACCGACGTCAATTACCAAAATACTCATCCTAAAACATTTCTGAAAAATACACAGCCTACAGCAATTGAAAGACACAGATCTTGTGAATCCAGCCATCATTTCTGATTTTTAAAATGTTTACAGGAAGACACAATATGTAAATATATTAGCTAACCACGATAGCAAAAGACACAACTTTTTTTCTCCACCAGTTTTTCCTGCATCAGTAGCTATCACTAATTCGACTAAATAAAGATATATATAGCCACTAACCAAGAAACAACTTCATAAGATGACAGTGATAACATATTTATGGTATAGCATATGTTTTTTTTTTTAAATGTGCATATTTCAGGTATAAATCACAGTTCTACATTGCAGCTGCAATCTGAAATAGCGTTGGAAGCAGCCGGAATAATTACAGAGACCGACGTCAATTACCAAAAAAACTCATCCTAAAACATTTCTGAAAAATACACAGCATACAGCAATCGAAAGACACAGATCTTTGAATCCAGACAATATTTCAGATTTTCTAAGTGTTTTACAGCGAAACACAATATATCGTATATTAGCATACCACATGAGCTAACATCACCCCAGCATTGAATCAATGCAAAAGGGGCGATACGTTATTCGCCACCAAAATATATTAATTTTTCACTAACCTTCTCAGAATTCTTCAGATGACAGTCCTGTAACATCATATTAACACAATGCATATAGAGTTTGTTCGAAATGTGCATATTAGCATCACAAATCGTGGTTATGCAATGTAATCTGTCAAAACATGGCATGCATTCTGGCCGCGCCATCTTGGAAAGGCACCTATGTTTACGATTATTTATCGATTAGATTGACAAAAAAATACAGGTTGGACAGCTAATGAAAGAATGCATTGGTTATTAATGCAACCGCTGATTTAGATTTTTAAAATTAACGTACTAGACATACATTGTGAGTTACAGCCAGACTAGTGCCGCAAAAAATGGCCGACAACTGCGGTTACATTTTTCGCACATAAATACGGAATAAAATCATAAATAACTCTTACTTTTGGACGAGCTTCCATCAGTATCTTGGGCAATGTGTCCTTTGTCCAAAAGAATCTCTTGCTTTGTTGTAAAACGACCTCTTCAACTTCGGAACTAGCAGCTAACGATAGCTACACGGCACACACATGTCCCAATCCTCAAACGCAATACTAAGGAAATTCCGAAAAATAGCAATATACTCGCATAAACTGATATAAATCGTTTCAAATAACTTCGTTATGATGTTTCTAACACCTATATCGAATTAAACACAGACGGATAATCTTTGATCAATAACGAGGCTTTTTGAGCATGCCATTCTGATGCCTCCCTTGCGTCCTGGCGAGCGTCCAAAAGAAGGGACATCTCACTCCATTGCCTTTATTAAACTCTGAGAAACACGTAGAGACGCCATTCCACTTCTCATTGGTTACTGACATCCAGGGGAAGGCGGGTGCAGTTCATTCGATCCATTGGCACACACAGAGCTTAAAACTGATCCGAGATCAGAGACTATTTTCAGAGCTTCCATGTCCTGTATGATTTTCGCTGTAGAAAGAGTTCTGGTTCACCCACAGACATAATTCAAACGGTTTTTAGAAACTAGAGATTTTTCTACCAATAGTAATAATAATATGCATATTGTACGAGCAAGAATTGAGTATGAGGCAGTTTAATTTGGAGACGATATTTTCCAAAGTGGAAACAGCACCCCCTGTATTGAGAAAAGGTTAAATCACACATGAAAGATACCAAATTAAAGCTACACTGGTTGTGAATCAAATAGGCTTTTCGGCGAAAGCAAACAATGCTATTATCTGAGGATAGCACCATTGTAAACAAAGAGAGAGAAGCATATTTCAACCCTGCAGGTGCGACACAAAACGCAGAAATAAAAATATAATTCATGCCTTACCTTTGACGAGCTTCTGTTGTTGGCACTCTAATATGTCCCAAAACATCGCAAATGGTCCTTTGTCGATTAATTCTGGTCGATATATATCCAAAATGTCAATTTATTTGGAGCGTTTGATCCAGAAAACACTGCTTCCAAATTGCTCAACGTGACTACAAAATATCTCAAAGGTTACCTGTAAACTTTACCAAAAAATGTCAAACTACTTTTTGTCATACAACTTTAGGTATTTTTAACGTTATAATCGATCAAATGGAAGACGGGATTATCTGGTTCAATACAGGATATAAAACCAACTATAGCCAGCGTTCTGCTCACGTGCTTCATCTAACAGGACACTTAATGTGACTCTCATTCAAGATGGCCGTACTTCTTCATTACACAAAGGAATAACCTCAACCAATTTCTCAAGACTGTTGACATCCAGTGGAAGCAGTAGGAACTGCAAGCAGGTCGATTAAAAATCTGGTTTCCCAATGAAACCTCATTGAAAAGAGAGTGACCTCAACAAAAAAAAATCTGAATGGTTTTCCTCGGGGTTGCGCCTGCCTAAATAAGTTTTGTTATACTCACAGACATGATTCAAACAGTTTTAGAAACTTCAGAGTGTTTTCTATCCAAATCTTCTAACAATATGCATATTTTATCCTCTGGGGATGAGTAGCTGGCAGTTGAATCTGGGTATGCTTTTCATCCAAACGTGAAAATGCTGCCCCCTATCCTAGGGACTCTTTTCAGGCTTCAGCTCATGGGTTTCCAGTGCTTTGATTTGGATGTTTTGGAGCTTAATTTTAAGTGGTTACTTTTTCTGCATGCATTATTTGGTACTTTCTTTTTGTTATTTAGTACAATTCTGCAGAATTCATACATTTTCTATTGGGCTTTTCCCCCACTGCTTACAATCATAGTTACAGGTTGGACCCCAGGCCTCGCTTCCATATAGTGCAATTGGTTAAATTACACTATTGAATAATTTGCACCAGATTTGGATAGGAATACTTAGTATTTTTGAGAATTTTCTTTTTATGGTGTAAAATCCTTTTCAGGCTTTTTCTTTTAGTGCATTCACTGCCAAACCAAATCCACCAGAGGCACTCATTTTTTGTCCCAGGTAGTTGTACCATTGAGCATGTTACATCATGGTATTTACTCGTTTGAAGGAGTGTCTGTTGCTCTGATTCCTGGCCTTTTTCTGGAAAATCATGACTTTGATTTCCTGAAAGTTGATGTTGATTGCCCAGTTGATATTGTAAAGAACATTAAGTTGTTCCTGTAGACCTTGCTCTATTGGTGACAGTAGGACAAGGACATCTGCATAGACCAGGAATCTGACCTCATCTTTGAGGGTGAGTCCAGGGGCTGCAGATCGGTCCAACAACACTGCTAGTTCGTTGATGTGGACGTAAATTACACCTTTGGCTCACCACTTGCCCTTGTGCAAAAAACTCTGGTCTTTTATTGTTCAGTTTAATACTACACTTGTTGTTCAAGTAAATAGATTTTATGATGTAATTTACTTTACCCCCAATGCCGCATTGGAATCCATATGGAATCAAAAGCATTCTTAAAATCAACAACACATATTTATACTTTTCCTCTGCTTTTTTGATGAACATGCTGGTTTACTAGTGTGTGTAATGTGTGTATGTGGTCTGTTGTTCTGTGTTTGGGTAGAAAGACAATTAGTTTTTTTGCTGAGAGCATTATGTTGTGTGAGGAAGGTCTGTATTCGGTCATAGAGAATCTCTCTCTATCTCACTCTCTACCTCTACCTCTCGCTCTCTCTCTCTCTGTCTCTCTCTCTCTCTCTTCTCTCTTTTCACTTTGTCGCGCTCTCTTTCTCTCTCTCTGTCTCACTTACTCACTTAAGTATCTTAATAGGAAAGGAGAGACAGATAAAATGGTAAGCAATTCATTGCAGTTACTTTAACTGGCCAATTATCACCCAGAAAGAATTTGAAAAACTTGAATCAAATGTATTTTTTTGGAAACTTCCCTCCGTCCAGTCACTGCCATTTATACTATGTTGAGAGAGAGAGAGAGAGAGAGACGGAGGAGAGAGAAGAGAGGAGAGAGAGAGAGAGAGAGAGAGAGAGAGAGAGAAGAGAGAGAGAGAGAGAGAGAGAGAGAGGAAGAGAGGAGAGAGAGAGAGAGAAGGAGGAGAAGAGAGAGAGAGAGAGAGAGAGAGAGGAGAGAGAAGAGAAGAGAGAGAGAGAGAGAGAGAGAGAGAGAAAGAGAGAGAGAGAGAGAGGAGAGAAGAGAGAGAGGAGAGAGAGAGAGAGAGAGAGGCCTACGTATATGGTCTGTCTCAAGAGACATCGAACCCACCACTTAACTCACTCCAACTCTTCCCCAACTCGTCAAACCTGTAGGTTCTATTATTAATTTTCCCATGGAAGTGGTCCCATTTTCAGTTTCTCCCTTTCTTCCTTCCCCTCATCTTCCTCCTTTTCCCCTTCCCTCCTCTTCCTCCTCCTCTTATTTTATCTTCCTCTTCATCTTCCTCTTCTTCACTTTGCATAGTCTTTCTCCTCCTCTTACCCTGGCTGTGTATTCTTGCCCGTGACCACCGACTGTGAAGAGACAGGTCGCTAACTCTATCTGGGTCACTACTCACGCTAATCACAACTGTCAACGTAAGTATAGATGTTTTAACTCTGGGATAAAAATAATCTGTCCTAATGAATCTCTGTGGTGCCGCAAGGAGATCTCTTGCTGTTAATAGTGGATCATATCTACACACACACCACACCACACATTAAACGCTTTTCACGTCAATAGACTGTGCGTAACTGCTCAATAATGGATCATATTAACCAGGCTGGATCTTCGTCACACAGTCATAAACGACTAGGGGACGTTGTGGCTAGCTATGACTGTGTTTTTTAATAATGCATCATGTCTAGGCATCCTGTAACAGTGGGATTAGTCTTGGACTGGTTGCTAGACTAAAGCAAGTGGACTGGAGAGCATTAATGAACTCTGTAAAGCAAGTGGGACATCCTCTTAGTGCACATTGATCTACCATCACTTACAGAATCATCATTTCAACACTTCATAATCACATTTCGATCCAGTACTGTATACTGTAGGCCACACACACACATATGCATGCATGCACACACATACACACACACACATGCACATCCACACAGTCACACACACACCCACACAGCATCCACCCCCCCCCCCCCCACACACACACACACACAGTCACGCACCTCCACCACACACCCACACATACAAAACATTAATGGAAGCAAAATTGGTAACATCTATTTTCTGTTATTCAAGTCCCATGACAGTGAGAGGTTCATTTAATGTGTTCAGTATATCTAGACTGTAGGGATTGACTGACTGTATTGTATTGCTGTTTTTAAGAGAATGATAGTGGAGCAGCTCAACCACTTTGAACAGACAGTGGGGGCATCACAAATGACACTCTATTCCCTATATAGAGCACAACTTTTGACAACAGCCATATGGGCCCGGGTCAAATGTAGTGCACTACAGGGAATAGGGTGCCATTTGGTATGCCGGCAGAAATGTTCTGCTGGTTGTGAACAATAATATATTTTAGGCTGCAGTTTATTCAAGGGTTTTCCCATTTAACCTCTTAACTAATTTGAGGGCACCTTCTGTAGCTAGCGTTTCCATTCAAAAGCACACCAGTAAAAATAAACATTTTGTCCACAAGTCAATAGAGGGTTAAAGTATAATAGGATCTTAACCTGACTTCACCACCTTACCAGGTAGTAAAATTGACAACAATCATCAGTCTATGCAGTCTGTTCTTCACATTACATTACAGCACAATATCTCTCTGCGTGCATCTCAGATGGCACCCTATTCCCTATTTAGTGCCAGAACCTGATCAAAAGTAGAGTATAAACTGAATAGGGTGCCATTTGGACGGAGACTATGTATTTCTTTGGCTCAGTGCTTTGTAACCAGAGTGGATTTGAGTGTATATGTTTAGCCAGCTACAGCTTCCTGTTTAAGGAGCGTGTGTCTGAGGCTTCATGCCTTTAAGCTATTAGTGTATAATACAATTCAGTCGAGACAGGCAGCCTGGCGGCCATGGAATCGCATCAAAGACTTCTCGGGCACCCAATTGACAGACGCATTACTTTTGGAAAAGAGAAAAGAGGCCATTACAGAGGCACACAATTAAATGGGCACGGCCCAGAGAGAGAATGCTCAATGTTCCAGTAAAGTGAAAAAGTACATAGAGTTAGACACACAGGCCCCCAAGCACAGGCCCCCACACACAGGCCCCCACACAGGCCCCCAAGCACAGGCCCCCACACACAGGCCCCCAAGACATCAAAACTATGAAACAACACATATGAACACGTAGTAACCAAAAATGTGTTAAACAAAAGTGTTAAAAATATATATTTCAGATTTGAGATTCTTTAAAGTAGGCCTTGATTACAGCTTTGAACACGCTCTGGCATTCTCTCAACCAGCTTCATGAGGTAGTCAGCTGGAATGCATTTCAATTAACAGGTGTGCCTTGTTAAAAGTTCATTTGTGGAACTTATTCTTCTTAATGCATTTCAATCCTTCTTAATGTATTTAATGCATTCTTAATCCTTCTTAATGCATTTCAGCCAATTGGTTCTGTTGTGACAAAGTAGGGTTTGTATACAGAAGATAGCCCTACTTGGTGAAAGACCAAGTCCATATGATGGCAAGAACAGCTGAAATAAGCAAAGAGAAATGACAGTCCATCATTACTTTTTGACATGAAGGTCAGTCAATACGGAAAATGTGTGTGCAGTCGCAAAAAACATCAAGCTCTATAATGAAACTGTCTCTCATGAGGACCGCCACAGGAAAGGAAGACCCAAAGTTACCTCTGCTGCAGACGATAAGATCATGAGAGTTACCAGCCTCAGAAATTGCAGCCCAAATAAATGCTTCACAGAGTTCAAGTAACATACTGTGACGCTGTTCGTCTGAGGAAGAAGGATTAGACCAAAGCGCAGCGTGGTACGTGTTCATGATGTTTATTATAACCTGAACACTGAAACAAAAAACAAAAGTGGAACAAAACGCAACAGTTTTGTCAGGTACTCACACAAAACAGAAAACAACTACCCACAAAACCAACATGGAAAATGGCAACCTAAATAGGCTCCCCAATCAGAGACAACGAGAAACAGCTGTCTCTGATTGGGAACCAATTCAGGCCACCATAAATCTACAAACCCCTAGACCATACAAAATCCTCATAGATAAACAAAAACCCTAGACAAGACAAAAACCCCTAGACAAGACAAAAACTAAACAAACCACCCTTGTCACACCCTGACCTAACCAAAAAATAAAGGAAACAAATATAACTAAAGTCAGGGCGTGACACATACACATCTCAACATCAACTGTTCTGAGGAGACTGCGTGAATCAGGCCTTCATGGACGAATTGCTGCAAAGAAACACTATTATAGGACACCAATAATAATAAGAGACTTGCTTGGGCCAAGAAACAAGAGTAAGGGACATTAGACTGTTGCAAATCTGTCCAAATTTTATTTTAATTTCTTTGTGAGACGCAGAGTAGGTGAATGGATGATCGCCGCATGTGTGGTTCCCACCGTAAAGCATGGAGGAGGAGGTGTTATGGTGTGGGGGTGCTTTGCTGGTGACATTGTCTGTGATTTATTAGATTTCAAGGCACACTTAACCAGCATGGCTACCACAGCATTCTGCAGCAATACGCCATCCCATCTGGTTTACGCTTAGTGGGACTATCATTTGTTTTTCAACAGGACAATGACCCAAACATTCCTAAAAACCTTTTTTCACTTTGTCATTATTCGGTATTGTGTGTAGATTGATGAGGAAAAACATTTATTTAATCCATTTTAGAATAATGCTATAACGTAAGAAAAAATGTGGAAAAAGTGAAGGGATCTGAATAATTTCCAAATTATTTGAAACAAGTGACATTATTAAGGGGTCACACACACACACACACACACACACACACACACACACACACACACACACACACACACACACTCACACCACCACCACCAACAACATATTTTCAACTAAGTTTGGGGGAGGACGTAAACCAGGTTCCAGTGACAGGTTCTGTAAAACCCTTTCCAAGCTGCCACATATGTTTTATACAGCACTATAACACACTGTATATCACTGTATAGCACTGCATATCACTGTAAAGCACTGTATATCACTGTATATCACTGTAAAGCACTGTATAGCACTGTATATCACTGTACATGATATCACTGTATAGCATTGTATAGCACTGCATATCACTGTATATCACTGTAAAGCACTGTATAGCACTGTATATCACTGTAAAGCACTGTATAGCACTGTAAAGCACTGTATATAACTGTATATCACTGTACATGATATCACTGTATAGCACTGTGTATCACTGTGTATCACTGTATAACCCTGTATATCACTGTATAGCAGTGTATAGCAGTGTATAGCAGTGTATATCACTGTATAGCACTGTATAGCACTGTAAAGCACTGTGTAGCACTGTGTATTACTGTATATCACTGTATAGCACTGTATATCACTGTATAGCACTGTATAGCACATGTGGGCAGGGAGAGGAGGACACAAAAAAAAAAATGTGCACTTTCAAACCCAACTAAGGTTGCTGTCAACTTCATAAATGTAGATATCCCTGGATTGTGCAGTGGGGTAAAGCATATCAAGAACAGGGTGTAGTTCTAGCTAATTATAAACTGGGTAGTTTGAGCCCTGAATGCTGATTAGCTGACAGACGTGGTATATCAGACCATATACTATGGGTATGACAAAACATTTACTTTTCTGCTCTAATTATGTTGGTAACCAGTTTATAATAGCAATAAGGCATCTTGGGGGTTTGCGATATATGGCCAATATACCACGGCTGTGTCCAGGCCATATACCACACCTCCTCAGGCCTTATTGCTTAAGTATATACTACACAGGATGAAGCCACTGTTACTGCCATTAGTGGCTGATCAATTTCTCCATTTGGAAACCATTACATCATTCCAGCCTTATTGACTATCATCATATATCATGTATTATTTTATCGTCAATGAACAGAGGTGTATGTAAATGTCAAATAAATACAATAATTGTGGAATTTGAGTCAAATCAAAGAACATACTCCCAATGGACTAAATAGGCTCTCTAGTCTAGAACACAAACAGGCCAGATGTATTTTAAAAGGGCTGTGACCAACAAATAAATTACACTAAACGTTTTTTTTTAACCCAACATGACCCAATTTCAAAGATTTTACTGAGTTACAGTTCATATAAGGAAATCAGGCAATTGAAATAAATAAGTTAGGCTCTAATATGGATTTCACATGACTGGGAATGCAGATATGCATCTTTTGGTGACAGATACCTTTAAAAAAAGGTAGGGGCGTGGATCAGAAAACCAGTCAGTATCTGGTGTGACCACCATCTGGTGTGACCTCATGCAGCACGACACATCTCCTTTGCATAGAGTTGACCAGGCTGTTGATTGTGGCCTGTGGAATGTTGTACCACTCCTTCAATGGCTGTGCGATGTTACTCCCTGACGAAGGCCATGCAGCCAAAACGTATCAGAGTTTTTAAACTTTGTTTCCAGTGAACATGCCATACAAATAAAGGCATGTTCATTAATTATATGAAGAGTGTCTTGGTCCTTCTTTCTTTTTGATGGCCAATGTACCCCTTTTACCAAAGAGCACCTTCTGTCTACCAAACTCTACTATTGTGTACCTTAGTAGCGCTTCTCTTCCTCCTTTTTCTACGTGGCTGTGCGATGTTGTTGGAAATTGACGGGAACTGGAACATGCTGTCGTACACATTGATCGAGAGCATCCCAAACATGCTCAATAGGTGACATGACTGGTGAGTATACAGGCCATGGAAGAACTGGGACATGTTTATCTCCCAGGAAGCATGACAGATCCTTGCAACATTCTTTTAGACAATTGTGCATTTTCATGCTGAAACATGAAAATGATGGCAGCGGATGACTGGCAAAACAATGGGCATCAGGATCTCGTCACGGTATCTCTGTGCATTTAAATTGCCATAGATAAAATGCAATTGTGTTTGTTGTCTGTAGCTTATGCCTGCCCATACCATAACCCCACCGCCACCATGTTCACAACGCTGACATGGAACATCTCTTTGATATTTCCTTTCAGTTCATGAAACATGGGACCAACACTTTGACATGTTGCGTTTATATTTTGGTTCAGTATAAATACTAGAATTGAAAAAGGGTCATGTTTTTTCAATCATAAAAATCATAAAATATTATTCCTATCTCTCTGGCGCGCTCCATGTTGTCCTGCTTGAATTTCCCACGCTCTGTCACGTCACTTCCTGTTTCAGCACGGTGGACAGCTCCGCGCTCTCTCATTTTACACCCATCGCTTATTTGGCGTCTCCAGGCAGGAAGGCAAAGTTTTGGCAATATCTGAGTAACCAGTGCTGCTTCCCGTATTTTAAACCAACGTTTCCCTTCGCAAATGTTTATCAGAACGCGTTGTGGCGATTAGAGAGGAAGAAAGAAAAGAAGAAAGAACAGAAACACCAAGACGGAGGAGCCGAGATTAAATAAATATGCTAAGAGACTCTGATTCCGTAATAACGATTTCTCGTTTTCTACTATTTGGTTGCTGAGGGATAAGAGCGAGCGAGCGACCGCAGCGCTACGAGGGAGCGGAGAGGAGAGGACTTCCGTGCGGGGGACGCAAAGGGACTGATCTGCATGTGAGAGCGTTGGTTCCACACACCCGGAGGAAAGAGATGCAGCCCTCGAGCAAGATCCTGAGTCTTATCGTCCTCGTGTTGATGGGCACAGAACTCACTCAAGTAGGTTTAAACACACGCCATTTCCCCGCTGTATTAGAGCTACGCTGTGGTGAGCAGTTACTTGGCTCGAGATAAAATATTAGTACCCGGTGCCTTCTCGGTAGCCTAGACAGAGCTAAAGTGAATTAGCCAGTTTCAGCGTTTAAAGAGATTAACGGGTGGGATTACATGGCGATGATGTGGATACATTGTGCTACACGGGCGCAGATAGCGCCAGCAGCGCCCAATGAATGTCACATAGCCTAACTCTAACGGGGCTCTGTGTAATGCGCAGGGATAGAGATGTACAAAATCCTACATGCACACAAATGTGTAAATATACAAAATATATTACACACGTATAAATTATAAGCAAATGTAATGAATGAATGACAAATCAACCCATCCAACCAAATCATCTGTGTGAGGGTTAGGATTATGTCAGAATGGTTATTGTTTTTCATTCTAAATCGAATCATTGTGATGTGTCTGATATATGTATCGGTATTCTGCATGTGTCGTTTGTTTCGAATAACAAGCAGTCAAATATTATTGCATTTCAAGTAGCACAGCACACAGCATGCATGGTCCTTTGAATGAGACCAAAGGAGAAGTGACTGTGGAGCTTGAGAACTTGACTATGGAGATGAGAAAGGAGGTCTTTGTTCTAACAAACAAAATAAAATGTTATTGGTCTGTCATAAAGGAATACCCACCCCGACATATCAATCCAATCACCTAAGAAGTATCCAAGGCCGTAATGGTTGATCATGTAATTGAAGAATATAGTCAAGTGTGTTTCTATTGTCAAATGTCTTAATCACCAGCACAGCATTTGTCAATCTGTGAGACGATGGTGTGCACAGTTAACCCTACAGTTCAAAGTTAATTCACAAAAGTATAGCACAAGTGTTTACGTAAAAGGTTGCTCACATATTTTTTAAATTATTTTCTGTCTCACCAAAACACATGTGTATCTGTTCATTCCCACAGACGTACACTGTCCCGTCCCCCTGTGCATAAACAAGCTAACATCAGGCTACCAAACCAAATTGGCATTAGTTCAACATAATCATTCGGTCAACATGTCCATTATGCGGAAATCTATTTCTCAATGTACAATCATCAACCACACAATATTCTATCTAATTATTTTAAACCCTTTTAATACAAATTCAACCCCAGGCCTCAACATTTACTTCATTTCAGATTGGATTAATGTTAACGGACAGCTCTGTCAAATATCACTCAGAGGACGTTGTTGGACTGACGTCGGTGCCAAGTGAGGTGTGTGTGTGTTTTCTACATCACACAGCCTCAGAGAGAAATAGCTGACCCCACAAAACACATAGACACTCTGCTATCCTCATCTCTCCCATGCATCTTTCACCATAACCAACACATCACTGTAGTCTCCCTATAACACTGTGACACAAACACTACGCTGAGCTCTCAGTAATGCTGACTCTGTTGTACATGTTGGCCTTCTGATCTCCTTGATTGAAGAGGAAAAGGCATACGAGGTTGGACTTCATCCTGCATTATACCGTTTGGGTGCTGCATGTTGTGGTGTCTAAGGGGCTGTGTTGACACTGTAGTTTGTGGCCCTGGATGGCCTTGGTGTGTGTGTACGTGCGTGTGTGTGTTTATATGATTGCATGCGTGTGTTTGAGTGTGTGACTGTGCGTGAGCATTTTGGATGGATGTCATTTGTAACAAGGTCAGTCAATATCTGGCCACAGCCTCAACCCACACCGGCCTCCAGCATTATCAGAACCACTATAATACTCACCTTGGCTACAGCCTCAACCCACACCGGCCTCCAGCATTATCAGAACCACTATAATACTCACC
>NW_019942785.1:318154-333148 GCF_002910315.2 Salvelinus sp. IW2-2015 | reverse complement strand
TCACCATGGCTAACAGCCTCAACCCCACCGCCTCTGAAAACAAATAAAACGCCCCCAATTACTATACTTGTCTACACAACGTCCCTGTGCGCCAGATCAACTCCTTCTTATTCCACACATTGGGGGGATCGCGTTGTATGGCAGTGTTCCTGAAAACAATTACTTAATGTCGGTCTCTGATCTTAGACACTTATCCGTCGGGACAAGTCGGTATGACCTAAGAGGCTCACTCCCCTCAGTGATGAGCTTGTCCAGGAGTGGGGTCAAGAGGGGGGTATTTACTTAGAGATGGGAGTTCTAGAAGTTGATATTTGAATTATGTTAGCATGGATGAGTTGGTGTTTTTGTACTATGAAGTACCAGGAAAACGAGCATAGAAACCTTTCGTACGCAGGGGCCAAACTGAACGATAATTTATAGTTGCGAAAATGTTATCTTGGGCTACGGATCCTCCGGCTCTCTCTCAACGTAAAAGTTCTTTCTTTTGTGAACAAGTATCCTAAGACTACTGTGGTTGGCTCCAGCTGTACCAGTTTGAGAGGGTGTATCAATTGGCTATAAAAAGAGGCTTTTTGTATTTTCTGTAGTTCACTCTCAACGGTTATGTAGAAATAGTGCAAATTGTTGAAAGTCCAAATGCTATTGTCTAATTTTTTTAATTAATCTTTTAATTGCAAATGCTAATGTTATTATAAAGATTGTAGTTTTAAAGTAAACTTCTGACTGCGTGGGTGTAGTCTTGGAACTCTCCCTCATTTGGAAATATGCCACCAAACTTCTACCTCCCGCTGTGTAAAACACATGCAAGATACGGCTCATCAACGCTGCTGCATAAAGTTTCGGTGAGCTGCTATTCACGAGCTAAATAGACAAAATGATTAGTCACAGGAATCAGGACTAATAAAGTCATATACAACGGCTGTTTTTACAACACTAGGCCTACACGTTACGACGGGCATTCATACAGTTTCAAATGTTAGGGCAACACTGTAGGCTACACCTCAGTATAGGCACGGACCTGACGCCATACGTCCTTTTTCGACGTCTTTTTTTGGTCTTAAAGGTCCGACCATCCTGATTTTCCATTCCCACGGACATATGAAATTTTTTGGTCATTGTCATGGTCTAGTACCCAGACATCGCTCTCTAGAGCCTGAACATTACATACTTACTGTATTGTACTAAACCATAGTGTATTTTAAGTGCCTACCTTTAATCTGTAGTGTAAACCACATGTCTTAGTGCTACCTTTAACATACTGTAGTGTAAACCAGTGGTTTAATGTCTACCTTTACATACTAGTAGTGCTTTAACACACCATACTGTTTACAGCCTGATCATTGACATATCTGGTAGGTGAGCTACAAGACACCACTAGTTTTACATGCCTGTCAAAATTACATACCGTCAGTGTATAACTAACATTTTAAATACCTTTACATTACCATACGTACTGTGTGTAACCACTGTTGTTAGAGCTGAATCTATACACTGTTAGTGCTCACACCATATTGTTTTAATCAGTCCTGACATTACATCACTTATTATATGTTCAAGTAAGAGTGTTATCTATAACGAGAACAGAAAGGACTGTTTGTTTAGCTTCACCAACATTAATATGGGTTGAATTTGCGCCCTGTCCATTAACCATATGGCCCTAGGTACTAGCAAAGTATGATTACTATCTTAAGTCCTAATCAATAAGGTCTACTCTTCACTACCGAGCTAACAATAATCTTGATAGAGAATCCCTCTATTGTTTCGACATTACACGACACTGTATTTTCGAAATACTTCCCAAAACAATTAATCATAATGCTTAGATCCCAACAATTGACCATTAAAACCATATTCAGTATGACTGAACAGAAACAATAAAACATTGGTTTTTTTATCGGTACAGTGTGTCAAGAGTTTACTTCGACTCAGCTGAGAGTTCTCAACTCAAGAATCCGGCCCAATGTAAACTCCAGCTATAGGTCTGCAGATCTAGCCTGTATGGTCACTTCCCAATGGGCACCTTTTTACACATCAGGTCTATACGGTGCAACACTAATTTGACCAAAGCCTAAGCCTATTGGCCTGGCTCAAGACATAAGATGTACTAAAATAGGCGAATACGGGTGCCATTAGAGGACGGCAACTCATTAGTTATGGAGAGTATGGCTAGAGTAGTGACATAGAGGGTGTCCTGGAGATGGAATCAATTTCTAACCACGAAACGTAAGCAGTAATGATGTCTGCTCTTGTTCACAGCACACAGAGAGACACAAACCGACCAGGCGTAGTTACACAAACACAGCAGGGTCACGTTACCAGCTTTTATAGCAAGGCATCGGGAAAGCTTTTAAAGAATACAATACATAGCCTAATTAAAACAAAACTTCTGTAATACTGTATATCGCTTAACAGGCTGTTTACTGTCTGTAAAGTCCAGAAATAACATTTGGGTGAAAGCAATACTCAACACAAGCATAAGCACTTATAAAATGACTTGATGAGAGTCTGAGGCATATTAGGAGAAATTTGACTGAATCATCTATGCAAACAACCAACCAACTTAGCATTATCAGAACCACTATAATACTCACCGTGACTACAGCCTCAACCCCCACCGGCCTCCAGCATTATCAGAACCACTATAATACTCACCGTGGAGCACTATTTATAGCTTAACCGACAACAGAGACCGTACAACATCAAACACCACACACATCACACTCAAGGATGCCGAGGTAGAGGGAAATTGGGTGTTTTGGAAAGAGTTGGAGTGAGAGAGATTGGGGAGAAAGACAGAGAAATATGGGTTGGAGATAGACAGAGAGAGTGTGTGAGAGAGAGAGAAAGAAAGAAAGAGAGCAAAAGAGAAAGAGAGAGAGAAAGAGAGACAGAGAAAGAGAGAGAGACAGAGAGAGAGAAAGAGAGAGAGATAGAAAGAGCAGCACATTTCTTTGTGATCAAAGCCAGACTCACATTTATTGAACAGATTCTGTTTCAACATAACTTGCTCTACAGATGATGATTTATGTCACCCCACTTCACTTTTACCCCTACAGCCTGGACAGATACAAGATACAGATGTCTTTCTGAAAATATTGTCACTGCAGGCTATTGTTTTATTTTAGAGAGGAACGTTAAAGTATTTAGGAGATGTCACTGAGGTAGCCAGTGTACATATCAATCTGTGTTATTTCACTGTCCTTAGTCTACAGCAGGACTCTCTAACCCTCTTCCTGGAGAGCTACCCTCCTGGAGATTTTCCCTCCAACCCCAGTTGTATCCTGATTCAGCTTATCAACCAGCTAATTATTAGAATCAGATGCACTAGATTAGGGTTGAAGTGAAAACCAACAGGACTGTAGCTCTGCAGGAACCGGTTGGAGAGACATGGTCTGCAGTATGCACTGAAATTAAATGTATTATTTCTACTGTAAACCGTGGAGGATGATTTGTGTCAGGTGCTGTGGTCTGGAGCACAACAACAACAAGTCACAATGATGGACATCATCTTTCTGTCTCTCTGTCGTTTTATCTCTCTCTCTGTTTCTCTCTATCACACACTCATGTACACACTCACTTTCTCTCAGCCACACAAAGACACACACACAAAGACACACACACAAAGACACACAAAGACACAGACACACATGCACATACACCACACACACACACACCACACACACACACACACACACACCACACACACACACACACACACACACAACACACACACACACACACATACACACACACACATACAAACACTGGCTGTCAATTCTTCAGGCAATATAACCAACATCCGTCCTCACATCTTGACAGATGTTCTACCATAACACATCAGATGATCCACCTCATCCTTTACGCCATTATATTAGCATACACGTCATTATATTAGCATAAACGTCAGACCCCTAGAGCAGTATGTATGCCAGAGTATTTTAATGAACATGTATTCAGAGCATAGCTAGTATGTGGAGAAGGGTCTGACGGCGACAAGGGGGGATTGGTTTCCCTGGGCGGTTCATCCCTGGAGTTATCCTGGTCTTGGGCCGCAGTCAGACCTTATTGAGGATCTGGGCAGTATTTATTCCAGAATTCCTCAATGTTTGAAGCATAGCTAGTGTGGGAAGTATTTGTTGTGTTTCTTAATGAACATGTTTTTGAAGCACAAATACTATAGTGAGTGTTTGTTGTTGTTGTTGTTGGTTTATGTTGTCAGTTATGCAGAGAAGGGCCAGCTGTTCCCGTGGCAGCTCCCTGAAGGCTTCAAGCACGCTAAACCCGCTAGAAGAGAGAGAGAGAGGTGTTTATAATGAAACGTTTACACTATAATCAATTCAGTTCTTGTGAAAGGGAGAAAGATGGAGAGAAAGATGGAGTGTCTGCAGCTGCATTGCATTATGCTGTGATTGACAACTTGGATTTGATTTATTCATAAATCAATGTAAATGAAACTCTGAAAGTTAGTTACCATCACAGAGTTATACTAGTGTACATATGTTAAACTGTACTTTCTCAGTTGTACAAGTAGACGATCTGAAATGGCCATATTGTCCTTTTACATTAATCCTGTAAACATGTCTCTCACTGTGAAATAGTCAGCCAAGCGTGACAAGACTGAGCAGTCCTCCACTGACCGATCTAGTCCACTGGTTTATCCCCTATTAGCTGATCTGTCCATGGGGAGGGTCAGGGGGATGGTTTCCCGGACACAGATTAAGCTTAGTTATGGACTAAAAACCATGCTCACGGTCTAGGCTTAATTTCTGTTGGGGAAATTGTCCCAGAGAGTGTTAGTGTAGAGTATTAGTGCTTAGTACTGATATGCTGACTGGGAGAGTTGAGATGGCCCTGGGCTGGGGTGAGCAGAGCCAGGCAGGGGAGGAGAGGTCAGGGCAGGAAAGGGATGGGTTGGATTGTGCTGGGATGGGATGGACAGGGCAGGCACAGTGGTGAACTGACCCCCTCTGATACCTCAAATTGTCTCGCAGAGTCACAACTGCTGTGTTCTGTACACTGAGAAAGGTCGAGAGAGAAGGGGGACAGAGAGAGAGACAGAGAAACTCAGAGAGAGCGAGAGTAAGAGAGAGAAAGAGACAGATACAGAGGGGGAGAGCGGGAAAGAGAAGGGGAAATATAAGGTGAGAGAAAATGGGAGCTGACCTCTTTTATTTATATCAGCATATTGCATTACTGCGAGGACAGAAGTAGCCCATATAGCACTGTGGATATTTGGGGTCTTGATGTATTAACTTGCAGGATTACAGCTAAGCCTATAGGTGGAGAACTAAACAAGTAATGCTCTGTTCGGTGCTCTGCTTGGCACTCTGATTCTTCACAATGTTTACACAAGACAGATTTGCTTTGCTTTGTAATTCAAAAATGTATTGATTAAAATTATTCTAATTATTAAAGGGAGGATTCAAAATATTCACAAGGTGATGGGAGAAAAGAAGTGGACAGGTATTGTGCCTACAATATGGGCCCGTATTCATTAAGCGTCTCGGAGTATGAGTGCTGACCTAGGGCCAGGTATCCCTGTCCGTGTAATCTGACCTAGGGCCAGGTATCCCTGTCCGTGTAATCTGACCTAGGGCCAGGTATCCCTGTCCGTGTAATCTGACCTAGGGTCAGGTATCCCTGTGATGTTAATCTGACCTAGGGCCAGGTATCCTGTCCGTGTAATCTGACCTAGGGCCAGGTATCCCTGTCCATGTAATCTGACTCTAGGGCCAGGTATCCCTGTCCATAGGTAATCTGACATAGGGCCAGGTATCCCTGTCCGTGTAATCTGACCTAGGCCAGGTATCCCTGTCCATGTAATCTGACCTAGGGCCAGGTATCCCTGTCCATGTAATCTGACTATAGGCAGGTAATCCTGTCATGTATCTGACCTAGGGCAGGTATCCCTGTCCGATGTAATCTGACCTAGGGCCAGGGTATCCCTGTCCATGTAATCTGACCTAGGGCCAGGTATCCCTGTCCATGTAATCTGACCTAGGGCCAGGTATCCTGTCCATGTAATCTGACCATAGGGCCAGGTATCCCTGTCCATGTAATTGACCTAGGCCAGGTATCCCTGGTCCAGGTAATCTGCCTAGGGCCAGGATATCCCTGTCCATGTAATCTGACCTAGGGTCCAGGTATCCCTGTCCATGTAATCTGACCTAGGGCCAGGTTCCTCCTGTCCATGTAATCTGACCTAGGGCCAGAGTTATCCCTGTACCCATGTAATCTGACCTAGGGCCAGGTATCCTGTCCATGTAATCTGACCTAGGCCAGGTATCCCTGTCCATGTAATCTGACCTAGGGCCAGGTATCCCTGTCCATGTAATCTGACCTAGGGTCAGGTATCCCTGTCCATGTAATATTGGATCAGCACTCATACTCTGAGGGCTTTGTGAATACGGGCTCTGGTGTGTCATATTGGTGTTGTGGCAATTCTGGCGTGGTAGATTTCTTAAAGGGGTATGAGTTCACTTGTGATTTTTCTCCTTGGTCTTCTTTCTTCCAGTCTCTCATGGTCTCTCTCTCACTCTCTGGTGTTCATCCAGTAGATATCCTCCTAACCGAGTATAATACAGAAACTCATGGGTGGGTTGAGAGAGAGAGAGAGATCCATAATCCATCTGAACATGAATGTTGTTATGTTTGAGTGTAACACCGTCAGAAAGCCTTTGGTGACGCATTTATTCAAACAACACACTTAAATTGGGTTGTGACATTCATGTGATGTCGCGCGGCTATTTAACGAACAATATTATGACTATTGTCCCTTTGATTTACCAGCAATACCGAAAGCAGCTACACGATGGCGCCAGAGTCTTTCACATAGGCCCTACATCTCTTCAATTTTATTTTATACTCGAATGCAGTGCTGATGATAGGTGCGCGCTGTCGGTCTTTTTAAAATAAAGACATAAAATTGTTGACGTGTATTAATGCATTTGGGATGATACATTGCTGTTATCCATATTGCATGCCCTATTATGCGGATATATTTTTTATTTAACTAGGCAAGCCAGTTAAGAACAAATTCTTATTTACAATGACGGCCTACAGTAGGAACAGTAGGTTAACGTCCTTGTTCAGGGGCAGAACGACAATGTTTACCTTGTCAGTTCGGGGATTCGATGCACCAACCTTTCGGTTACTGGCCCAACGCTCTAACCACCAGGCTACCTTCCGCCCCATATATATGAATATATGATCCTTATTGCCTAGCTCACCTTCATTAAATAAAATAATAACGGACTTTAATACATGGGGTTGTTCATTAAATTAACGTCAAGTTGAGTTATTCTCGGTACCCCAACAGCTCGCGCTCCACGGGGGTGGGTGAGAAAAATATCACCTGCCCCGGCCTGGAAAATTAAGCACTCAGCTTCTTGCGACCGGACGAGTGGCGCGACCTTACCCGAAACTGCTCTTTGCCCAATCTCCCCGGGGATAATAACTCGCAATCCGAGATAATACCAACCAGGCAGCCACGGACCCCCGGTGACACGGGGAAGGGCGTCTCGAGCAGCAGGCAAGACGAACCTGGCTGACATCACCGTTGCGCGTTGCTCGTGCTGCTATAGATCCGTAGGCATCTCCTCCCTCCCTCAGCCTTTTGGAACAGCCTGTGTGTATTCACTGCACTTAATCAGGGAGCGCGCGAGGCAGGAGGCGGACGGAGGGCGTGAACTAAAGAGGAACGGAGAACGGGAAAGCCACCAGAGCGCGGGACAGCACAGAGAGAGAAAGAGATACCCATCCAGATACATCTTATTTTCTCTCTAAACCGCTCCTCAATCACACTTTCTCCCGGCTTTCGGGACTGTCAGATTCGGCATCGAGGGTTTATTATCATTAATCTGATCCAAACCTGCAAACCTGCTCCTGCGGGCTTTTTCCAAACTCCGAACCCTTTAGCCTTTCACCAGTGATGTCCAAGGAACAACCGACCAAACCGGGGCTACGGGTGTTACACCAGAAGGCCATGGCTTCACTAGGCAACATGGATTGCCTTGCTCGTTTCTCGCCGGATTGTGCTGAAATAGAATGAAGCTGGTTTGGGTTAAACGCAGAGTGCAGAGATGTCGGTGCCTTTGCTGAAGATCGGCGTTGTGCTGAGCACCATGGCGATGATCACGAACTGGATGTCGCAGACTCTGCCCTCTCTAGTGGGGCTCAACACCACCAAGCTCACCGCGGAGAGGGCAGGCTACCCGGACAGGAGCACCGGAGTAAGTGGCACCGCTACTTTACGCTTCCCATGGGTTAATTTTGTCTGCATAAAAAATTACGGGTTTTGCTACCATTATTTACCTGGCTGCAGGATTTTATTTTATTCGCTCGCATGGTTGGTTAATGAATTATTAAAAGTTTATTTAGGCCTATTAGGCTATGGCCTCCTCCAAAATCTCATATTTGTTGCTTGACAGGGTCACTAGTATTTATGTTGTGCTGCCTATGTTTTCAGCGCCTGGTTGCTTGTCAGATCTTAGAGAAAATCGAATTTCATAGGCATGATTAATATCGCCTCTCTCAGGTTGATCACTCGCGGGATAGATATAGAGACTGAGAGCGAGATAGTCTTGTTGTATCTTACTGTATTTTCGAGGAGGGGCGTGGGAGCGCGCTGCATTGTGAGAGGTGGAGGAGAACAAGGGCGCGCGGTGGAGACTGAGAGCGACAATGAGTTTGTTTGGATGCTGCCATTGATAAAACGCTGCAAGGTAAACATTTTGTGAAAATGAAATTTCGCATCCAGACCTTTCCAGTGAAGTCAGCTGGGTTCCTCTTTGTCCCCGGCAGCCAGGCACCCTCAGTTCAGCGGGGTCTCGGAGAAAAAAAAGGTCATTTCATTACGCGGGGCATATTGCTTCTTGTCTTCTTGTCTCTTTGTCAAGCGCAATCTGACTTTTTGGTTAATCAAAGTAAATTGTTATGATTATTATGAAATATAAATCGTCTCATACTTTGTGAGATATTTTACGTATTAAGGTTGACTATGAAACCATTCATAATGTCACGTTCCTGACCTATTATCTGTTGTTTTGTATGTGTTAGTCGGTCAGGGCGTGAGTGTGGGTGGGCATTTCTATGTTTTGTGTTTCTATGTTTAGGTCTCGTAATCAGCCTTATATGGTTCTCAATCAGAGACAGGTGTTTGACGTTTTCCTCTGATTGAGAACCATATATAGGTTGGCTGTTCACACTGTTTGTTTGTGGGTGATTGTCTCCTGTGTCTTTCGTGTCTGTGTCTGTGTCTGTGTCTGTGTCTGTGTCTGTGTCTGTGTCTGTGTCTGTGTCTGTGTCTGTGTCTGTGTCTGTGTCTGTGTATGTGCACCACACGGGACTGTTTTGGCTGTTCATTCGTTTGATGTAGTCTGTTCCTGTCCGTGAGTTCTGCGTGTAGTTATGTAAGTTCCATGTTCAGGTCTGTCTACGCCGTGTTTGTTATTTTGTAATTTTCCAAGTGTTTTCGTGTTCGTCTTTTGTATTTCAAATAAATTCATTTATGTCTACATACCTCGCTGCGTGTTGGTCCGACCCATGCTCCTCCTCGTCCGAGGAGGAGGCAGATTTAGACAGCCGTTACACATAAAACCCACGTCTTCATGGGTTACATTTTTGGCAAAAAGCTATTGGATTACGACATATACAATTTCAATAGAGTCATTTAAAAAAAACACTACTATCTACTTCAATGTAAAGGCGATCTCTGTGCCTACATAGTCATTTTAGTTTATTATGTGATGATCAGATGGACAAAATTTTGCGTTATTACATAGTAATAAAGATCAGTCGGGTGGAGTGCTTTGCTTTCTCTAATCTGTACTCCCGCGGGATTATTGATAAAAGATTCCTCCAAACGAACTTGCCTTTCATGATGATATAGACCTAATGACTGGATAAACTAGTGTAGTAGAGTACTACAGTACATACTGTACCTAGTAATCCAGCATCCACCTTGCCACTATACTCAGTCAATGCCCCTGTGAAGTGAATATGGAAAGGTTGCCAGTTGGTTTTAAACATTCACATAGTTTTATTTTCAATTCATTTACCACATTTTAAGTACATTATTGTTGACATTTTTAGTGAATTTAAAGGATAGTATGTACAGTGATGACTAAAACACTATCCAAGCACTATATCCATTGACTCGCAGTAGTGCGCCAGACACATCATAATGCACTTAGATCAATGTTCACTATTGAAATAGGATGGTCATGATGTAGGCTACAGTGAAACGATAGATTGTGGATGAGTGTGTCGATTCAGGATCAGGATGCTGTTGGCTTTTATGTACAGTGGTAATGGAAGTGCTAATATTTCAGATTAATCAGGCAGATATTCTATGTCTTAAGAGACTGAATAGGAGGGAAGTGCCACTATTGCCAGTCTTAGCCCAGTCTCAATGTGGACTGATTGGACTGTGTTGATTGTTTAGTCTTGACAATCTCACACCTTCTATTTGTGTTGTTTTATAATTGGACACCAATAACTTTGATAATGTACATAGATGAGTATTTGGACAAGTCTCG
Organism: Salvelinus sp. IW2-2015; assembly: GCF_002910315.2. NCBI lineage: Eukaryota > Metazoa > Chordata > Actinopteri > Salmoniformes > Salmonidae > Salvelinus > Salvelinus sp. IW2-2015. Next base: position 322,610 of record NW_019942785.1, on the reverse strand, counting down.
ACCAGTTCGATAGGCTGCCTTTCCCCTCTGGTGGCATGTTATAATTTGCTGGAGCTGGGCGGGAGGAGTTTAACGGTTCTCATCATGGCCAGATGGCGCCGTGCGCAATCCTGCGTGCGTGTGCATCCCACAGACAGACTGACATTATGTAAGCTCTGGCTGTATCTATGTAGTAGTGAGGGTTTAACGCACGACTCCACTCCAACGGGTGCGACACGTCACCACAAGCCTACACCGTGTGATTGAAACGTACTGCTAAGATAAGCCTATTCAGTCAGAGAGCAGGCGAGGAGGGATGGGGTACAATACTTTATTCAACAAATCCCTGACAATTGGATTATAGGATGAATGCTTTTGTTATTCTCTTGTCTCATCTGTTTTCTCTTTTTTTCTTTCTTTCTTTCATCCCCTCATCTCTTTTTATCCCTTCCTCACCTCTCTCTCCTCTCTCAAACACTCTCCTGTTTTCTCTCTCTTTCGTCCTCTTCTTTCCCACTTTATGTAACATCACTTTCTTTCTTGCTTCTGACTCTCTCTCTTTCTCCCTTTCTCTGTTCATCCTTCCCTCCATCTCTCTCTTCCAGGTGTTGCCAGCAAACCCAGAGGAGTCATGGCAAGTGTACAGTTCTGCCCAGGACAGTGAGGGGAGGTGTGTGTGCACAGTGGTGGCACCGCAGCAGTCCATGTGTTCACGAGACGCCCGCACCAAACAGCTGAGGCAGCTACTGGAGAAGGTAACTATGGTGACATAATGTCCACAGCAACACTAATGACCTGTCACGTCTTACCTCACAGACCACAGATCACCCCCCCCCCCCCCCCCMCACACCCCCACCCCCATCCTGGACAGCAGCCCAAGCATGCACGCACACAAACACATGGACAGCATCCCCAGACAAGCTACGGGAGCAGCACCCTGCCTCAACCTGTTCAACACCACAGACTCTGAGCCCATGCTATAGAAATATAATTTCTAGAATGGGCATCCCCATTCAAGCCAATGTTCTGTGATAGATGAATCGGTGGCCATATTGAGTGTACTCATGCCCATTTCCATGTCTCCCTGATCTCCCCTTTGATAGGTCCAGAACATGACCCAGTCCATCCAGGTGCTGGACCAGCGGACCCAGAGAGACCTGCAGTACGTGGAGAAGATGGAGGTGCAGCTGAGAGGTCTGGAGACCAAGTTCAGACAGGTGGAGGAGAACCACAAGCAGAACATCGCCAAGCAATACAAGGTACAGCAGCAGCCCAGCACAACTAAACCCACCCTGCTGGGGCTATGGGGCTATCACCATGACCACTGCCACTCATCTGACACAACCACCTCCACCCTCCATGGATGGGTTTATGTGTGTGCCCACGGCCCACTCAGGATATGGTCCAGCATCAGATGATAAACAACAACATTCTTATTCTAAAGTTATTCGAAAAGATACTTAGGTGCTGGATCCTCGCGGATTATCAACAGAGAGCACTCAAAAAATGCAATTTCAATACTTATCTATTATCTATATTTAATCACTGGTTAATGAATGAATGTTGAGATTGAACCATTGGAGTGCTGCATCTTTCCTTTTCTATGGTGCAGCATCACCAACCTCACCTAGAGTGTTTTCTATAGTCTCTAGGAACAGCTCTGAGTTTTAATGTATCAGGACTGTATCAGAATTAACTTCATTCTGGTGTATGAGCTGGAGGGATATTGGACAATTCAGTGGGCACATGCAAAAACTATCATCAACCAGATATTCATTCATTGCTTGGCTCACCTTCCTTCCTCCTTTCCTCCTACTCCTCCTCCCTTTAAAATGATTATCACCCATGCCAATTTAGCACCACACATTTATTGATTGATTGATTGGTTGATCGGTTGATTGGTTGATTGAATTAATCAATGAGAGAGGGTAGTAGATTCACCAGTATGTCACAGCTAACTTTTAAAACCACATAGGGTGCGTAAATTCAATCTGGCTATCTACTCCGATTTAGTGCACCTCGCCCGATCGCAGAAAAACTGATGCATTTACGAACGCTCAACACCCGTTGAATATGGCGGTGTCAGTAAACGTCGGCAAAAAAGCGTAATTAAATTGATGCCAGCAGCACAGTTACAGTCTCCAACACTCTGGATAACATGTAAACAGCTTAACCGGGTCTGCTAGGGCGAGTAAAATGGTCAGAGTGAGGTGTTGACTCGTTCGTGTCTGGAAGTAGCAATCAAGCTAGCCAACGTTAGCCAGTTAGCTTGGGTGCTTGACTGCCGTTGTGTGGTCAGAACGCTCGGATCAACCCTACTCCTCGATAACGCTCGGATCAACCCTACTCCTCGCAGAGCGTCCAGTGTGCGCTCTGAACGCTCCGAGAGCGAAACGCTCTGAATTTACTAATGTACAATCTGACAACGCTCTGAATTTACGAACGCCCAGAACTCTGGCACTCCAGATTACATTTATGAACACACCCATAGTCAGAAGCTACATGCACATTGATGTAAGTTTCCTGGCACTCAGACAAATACTGTAGATCCATTTTCCCACTCCTCTCCAGTTACCTGTCTAATGATGATAGACTGAACTACAGAATGTATTGTAGTCTCAACATTAACAGCAGTATCAATGACAAAACAACTATTTCCACCCCCTGCATCCCTGACTGAGTGTCTACATTTCCAATGCATGCCTCCCACGTTCATATCATGAGTGCAAAATCAAAGCATGCTTAACATACTCTCTAATCCAGTGTGTGTTCTGTGTCTGTTAGATAGATTAGTGAGCTAGATGTCAACAGTATGTTATTTTCTTGCTTGCAGGGCTAACTTTAGGACATGTAAAGAGAGAAGAAGAGGCAGGTCAATCCCATGTTCCACCTGAACTGGGCTACCACAGTACTGCGAGATTTACGAGCGTTCATGATTTACCTTTCGCACCATTAGTACTACTACTAAGAAACCCCACCTACCTCTTTCCCAAATAACCAACCAGCCAGCTCTACCTACCTGAAACCCCACCTACCCCTTTCCAAAATAACCAACCAGCCAGCTCTACCTACCTGAAACCCCACCTACCCCTTTCCAAAATAACCAACCAGCCAGCTCTACCTACCTGAAACCCCACCTACCCCTTTCCAAAATAACCAACCAGCCAGCTCTACCTACCTGAAACCCCACCTACCCCTTTCCAAAATAACCAACCAGCCAGCTCTACCTACCTGAAACCCCACCTACCCCTTTCCAAAATAACCAACCAGCCAGCTCTACCTACCTGAAACCCCACCTACCCCTTTCCAAAATAACCAACCAACCAGCCAACCCTACCTACCTTCCCTACCTTCCCTACCTTCCCTACCTTCCCTACCTTCCCTACCTTCCCTACCTTCCCTACCTTCCCTACCTTCCCTACCTTCCCTACCTTCCTACCTACCTACCTACCTACCTACCTATCTACCTATCTACCTATCTACCTATCTACCTATCTACCTACCTACATCTTTAGAAAAAAGAAATGTAGAAATGGTTCTACATTGAACCCCAAAGCATTTTATCTGCAACCAAAAATGGTTCTTCAAAGGGTTCTCCTATGGGGACACCCAAAGTTCCATTTAAGGTTCTAGATAGCACCTTTTCTTCTAAGTGTGTACCTACCTACCTACCTACCTACCTACCTACCTACCTACCTACCTACCACAGATCTATTTCTGCATGTTACTGGTAGAACATTTCCATCAAAAGGCTTTTTCAAAAGAAAACAATTAGTTGTTTACAGTTATTATTATAATTTTTACTTTTGGTTTTTGTCTATGCATACTTGGTTACTAAAGACTACTACGTACCTATAAACATTAGTGATAATAAAATCTGAAACCCTTTGTTGTGTGTGACATGTAAAAGCATGTAACTCTGTTGCATTTTAAACAATGATGACCAATAAAGAGCTTTCCCAATTGTTTCCTGGTGTACTGAGGGCTTGTGTTTAACGTACCGGCTCATCTGCATCAGGGCGAAGCCTCTGCTTGCTCGCCAATACGGTGGAACACACATCAGGATTTGTTTGCTCAGACACACACAAACACACTGTACACACACACACACACACACACACACACACACACACACACACACACACACACACACACACACACACACAGGGCTATTGTGTTACTGTGAGAGAATGTCAGTGTAGGCCAGGCTAGAGTAGTCAGGGCCAGATAGGTGTTTTCTCCTTTAAAAAAAACTTTTTGGGAGTCTTTTCTTTTTTGTCTCCAGGCATGACACTGAACCCAGCTTATTTTAATCCTTTCAGGCCATAAAATCGAAAATGGAGGAGATTAGGCCGTTGATACCAGTGTTGGAGGAGTACAAAGCCGATGCCAAATTGGTATTGCAGTTTAAGGAAGAGGTCCAGAATCTGACGTCAGTTCTAAGCGAGCTCCAGGAGGAGATGGGAGCCTATGACTA
>NW_019942785.1:314417-318129 GCF_002910315.2 Salvelinus sp. IW2-2015 | reverse complement strand
CGCAAGGAACTCCACAACCGATTGTCAGGTCCTTGCAGAGAGACTCCGAGCATCGGCCATGCAAAAATTAGCTAGGCCTTGAGAAAAGTTCTGACACACACTCTAACACACACTAACACACACACTCATAACACACACACACACACACACACACACCACACCACACACCACACATACTTGTTCATGGATAACTCTGCATGCGGTTAGCACCAGAGTGAAAGCTCATGTATTACCACACCTCAGAAACCATTCTACACTTCAAGCTACAACTACAAAACACACATGAAACACCTTAAACAGGAAAAAACACAATCCTTTCTCAACACACTGGAACACACCTAAGCTTCTTTCCAGATGTTCATGAGCAGACAAATACTACACGAGACAGAATACTACACAGACAGGAATACTACACAGACGGCAATTACTACACAGGACAGAAATACTTACACATACAAAAATACTACACAACATAATACTACACATACAAAATACTACACAACATAATTACCTACACAGACAGAATACTACCACACCACTAATACTACCCTGGACAGAATACTACACAGACATAATACTTACACAGACATAATACTACACAGACATCAAATTACTACAACAGACATAATACTACACAGCACATTAATAAACACACAGACGCGAATACTACCACAGACGGAATACTATACTTAGACAGAATACTACACATACAAAATACTACACAACATAATACATACACAGACAAAATAACTACACAGACAAAATTACTACACAGACATATACTACCACAGCCTATCAGTTAAATATGTATTACATGTCATGTCTCCCACAATTGTTGCAAAACAACCTGTTTCTCAATATTTATTACAGTCGATCTTTGTTAATCCCAATTTACACTAGAAAAAAATATGGATCCCATATTTTTGCCTGTCTCTGTGTAGCCAATGTCGGCAAAGTGTGAATTTGATAATTTAAACACACATACCCACTGCGCAGGCTGCTGAAAGGAGGGACGGCCATACATAGATGGCTGAACGAGTAAAATGGAATTTTTTAAATATGGAAAACCATGTGTTTGATATATGTGGGATACATTCCACGCTATTCCTCTCCAGCCATTACCACAAGCCCATCTCCCCAACTAAGGGTGCACCTGCCGCCTGACACATACGTAGGTGATTGTATGTGCAACCCTAACCATTTGAGATATAATTCTTTCGGCACCCTCTCAACTCTATGGGAGCAAACCTCTATACAATCTTATCTCAGTCACACACATCCTAGCTGATTTATTACCAGTGCTAATAAATGCCACTGCACACCTACGATGTAGTTCTCACAACGGTGTCGAGTGGCTCTGCGTGGAAAAAACACTGCTCAGAAATCCAGTAGTAAGTTTGCATTTCAAAGCCTGCTGAATTACTTCTGCCGTATGAATACAGTGACATGCACACTGCTCTGACCTACACACACACACCACACACACCACAACACACACACACACACACCACACACCACACAGAAATGCACAAAACACACAGACCAACACACACACATAACCACACACACAGATCGATACACAATCTCTGCCATCAGTCAAACACAGCTGGAATGTGGTAAGTAGGTCCCCCCCTCAACTCATTTCACACACAGCAGGAAACCAGTTCACAGCTTAGAAGATCAAATAGATAAAGAGAGTCAGAGGTCACTCAGCAGAAACAGTTCAAGAGTTTAGAATCAGATGAGAAAAGGACACGAGTCAGAGTCACTCAGCAGGAACAGTTCACAGAGTTTAGCAGATCAGATGAGCAAAGGGAGCAGGTCAGAAGCGTCCACTCAGCAGAAAACATCTCACAGAGTTTAAGAGATCAGATGAGATAAAGCGAAGGTCAAGGTCACCTCAGCAGCAGACAGTTCACAAGAGCTTAGAGATCAGATGAGATAAAAGGACACGAGAGTGCGTCACATCATTGCTATGTTCTACTCATCACTGCTGTCATCTCCCTTTCCCTCCTTCTTCTATTTATATCTCAGTAGACATTCCTCCCTTCTCTATCCTATCGTCTTCTCTCTCAGCCCCAGCTCTCTATTAACGCCCTGAAAATATGTATTTGTCCCCTTTCCCTCTCTAATGTGTCAAACATTCACACTAGGATCAGGCTATCCCTCTCTCAGATGTGTCTACATTCACCACTAAGGATTCAGGGCTGAACTCCCTCTCTAATGCTGTCAACATTCACCACTAGGATCAGGCTATCCCTCTCTAAGTGTCAACATTCACACTTAGATCAGGCTGCATCCCTCTCTAATCGTTTCTGCATCACACTAGCTCAGGCTTTCCCTCTAATGTGTCTACATTCCACACTAGGCATCAGGCTCGATCCCTCTTTAATGTGTCTGCATTCACACTAGGATCAGGCCTGCTCCCTCTCTAATGTGCTACATTATTCCACTATTCCCATTAATCCTCAACATTCATCATTCCATTCCAGAATGACTGAACTGATCGTTCGTGTTAATTTCCCTGTAGTCTACTCTGGTTGGCTGAAGCCATATTCAGGCCAATAGGAGATCTAGATTAACCCTCATGTGGTGCTCTCTCTCTCTCCCCGAGTCCAGCACTGACCATAATCCAAAAATAGGAAACATGGTGAAATTACGAAGGAAATAAATAAATAAACACAGATTATACTATAGTCGTAATCCCACCGGAGGTATTATGTAAGGTGCTGATAGCTAGTGGGTTGTTTGCGCTCATTGATTTGTGTTTGTCTCGCTGCTGGTAACCTGCCTGAGGTCTTCATAGTCACAGCTTGATATATTTTAATTTAATTTAAACCAGAATCAAATTGTGCTAAACACACATCTATGTAGTTTAACTTTCAAACAACTGCAACAATGTGAGAAAATAATACAGTTCTGTAGAAAGACCGTGAAGATAATAGACATAGAGAAAAGAGTGAAGGGTTGGGTTAATATAACATCAAGAGAAAGAATGGACGGGTGAAAAAGACATCGAGAGAAAGGAATGCGAGGCGTGAAGATAGACATGCAGAAAGAAAGAATGAGCGGTGAAGACTAGACCATGAGAGGCAAAAAGTGAGGGGCTGCAAGATAGACATGAGAGAAAGAGGTAGGGTGAGATAGACATGAGAGAAAAGACGGTGCAGGGTGAAGATAGACATGAGAGAAAGAATGAGGCGTGAAGAATAGACATGAGAGAAAGAGTGAGGGTGAACGAATAGACATGAGAGTAAAGAATGAGGGTGAAGATAGACATGAGCAGAAAGACAGTGAGGTGAAGCATAGACATCGAGCAGAAAGAGTGGAGGCGTGAAGATAGACATGAGAGAAAGAGCTGAGGTTGAAGATAGACAGACATGAAAGAAGCGTGAGGGTGAAGATAGATAGACATGAAAAAAAGAGTGAGGCGTGAAGATAGCCATAGACATAAAGAAAGCAGTGCAGGTGAAGATAGAACATGGAACGTAGAAAAAGAGTGAGGGGTTGAAGATAGAATGAACATGAGAAAAAAGAGTGAGGGCTGAAGATAGATGAGAGAAAGAGCCTGAGCGGTGAAGACTAGATAGCATGAATAATGGCGTTTCACAAACCAACATTAGTCCCAGAGAGATAATGCATCTCTCTTCTGGCATAATACTACCTGGACAGAATACTACACAGACATAATACTACACAGACATAATACTAC
>NW_019942785.1:306965-314392 GCF_002910315.2 Salvelinus sp. IW2-2015 | reverse complement strand
TTATTTTCTTTCAATCTCATTTCTCTTTCCTCGCCTCTATCGCTTCCCTCCATCTTTCGCATTTTTCTATCCTTTTCCGTCCTTTTTTCTCTCTTTCTTTCCTTTCTTCTCCATCTTCTTGTCCTCCTTCTATTATTCCTTCCTGCTTTTCATTCTCTCTTTCATTTCTTCTCTTCCTATTTCTTCTCTCTTCCGATCTTTTTCCTCCTCCTTTCCTCCTTTTCTTTTTCCCTAATTTCTTTTCTCTTTCTCTCTTCATTCTCTTTACTCCCGATTAGTGCACCTCGCCGCCGATCGCCAGAAAAACTGATGGCATTTACGAAACGCCTCAACACCCGTTTGAAATGCGGTGTCAGTAAAACGTCCGGCAAAAAACGCGGTAATTAAATTGGGGTGGGGATGCCAAGGCGCACAGTTACAGTTCTCCAACACTCTGATAAAACATGAAACAGCTTAACCGGGTCTGCTAGGGCGAGTTAAAAATGTCAGAGTGACGTGTTGACTCGTTCATGTCTGAAAGTAAGCAATTCAAGTAGCCAACGTTAGCCAGTTAGCTTTGGGCTTGACTGCGTGTTGTGTCAGAACGCCGGATCAACCCTACTCCTCGATAACGCTTCGAGCAACCCTTACCCTCGCAGAGCGTCCATGTCGCTCTGAACCTCCAGGAAGCGAAACGCTCTGAAATTTACTTAATTGTACAATCTGACAACGCTCTGAATTACGAACGCCCAGAACTCTGCCCACTCCAGACACCTGACACCACGATTACATTTCATGAACACGCCATAGTCAGAAGCTACATGACACATTGATTGAGTTTCCTGGCACTCAGACAAATACTGTAGACTCCATTTCCCACTCCTCTCCAGATTACCTGTCTAAATGATTGATAGACTGAACTACAAATGTATGTTGTAGTCTCAAAAAACGATTAACAGAGTATCAATGCAAAACAACTATTTCCACCCCCTTGCATCCCTGACTGAGTGTCACATTTCCAATGCATGCCTCCCACGTTCATATCATGAGTGCAAAATCAAAAGCGATGCTTTAAACATACCTCTAATCCAGGGTGTGTTTCGTGTCTTTAGATAGATTAGTGAGCTAGATGTCAACCAGTATGTTATTTCTTGCTGCCAGGGCTAACTTAGGACATGTAAGAGAGAAGAAGGCAGTCGAATCCCAGTTCCACCTGAACTGGTACCACATACTGTTTCGAATTACGAGCGTTTCATGATTTACCTTTCCGCAACCATTAGTACTACTACTAAGAAACCCCACTACCTCTTTGCCCAAATAACCAACAGCCATTCTTACCTACCTGAAACCCACCTACCTTTCCAAAAAACCAACCAGCCAGCTCTACTACCTGAACCCCACCTAACCCCTTTCCAAAAAACCAAACCAAGCCAGCTCTAACCTACCTGAACCCCACCCTACCCCTTTCCCAATAATACCAAAACCAGCCAGCTCTACCTACCTGAACCCCACCTACCCCTTCCAAAATAACCAACCAGCCAGAGACTCTACCTACCCGAAACCCCACCTAACCCCTTTCAAAATTAACCAAAGCCAACAGCACACCACCTTCCCTACCTCCACCTTCCCTACCTCCCTCCTCCCTACCTTCCCTACCTTCCCTACCTTCCCTACCTTCCCTACCTTCCCTACCCTTCCTACCTACCACCTACCTACCTTACCTATCTACCTATCTACCTATCTACCTATCTACCTATCTACCTACCTGACATCTTTAGAAAAAAAATGTTAGAAATGGTTCTGACATTGAACCCCAAAGCATTATCTGCAACCAGAAAATGGTTCTTCAAAGGGTTCTCCTATGGGGACACCCAAAGTCCATTTAAGGTTCTAGATAAGCACCTTTCTTCTAAAGTGTGTACCTACCTACCTACCAGCCACCTACCTACCTACCTACCTTACCTACCACAGATCTATTTCTGCATTGTTACTGGTAGAACATTTTCATTCAAAAGGCTTTCAAAAGAAAAACAATTAGTGTTTACAGTTATTATTATAATTTTTACTTTTGGTTTTTGCTACTGCATACTTGGCTTACTAAAGACTACTACGCTATAAACATTAGTGATTAATAAAAATCATGAAACCCTTTGTTGTGTGTGACATGGTAAAAGCATGTAACCTGTTGCATTTTAAACAATGAGATGACCAATAAAGAGCTTTCCAATGTTTCCTGTGTACTGAGGGCTTTGTGTTTACTACCGGCTCATCTGCATCAGGGCGGAAGCCTCTGCTTGCTCGCCAATACGTGGAACACACATCAGGATTTTTGCTCAACACACACCAAACGCACTGTACACACACACACACACACTACCACACACACACACACACACACACCACACACACACACACACACACACACACAGGCTATGTCTGTTACTGTGACGAGAATGTCAGTGTAGGCCAGGGCTAGAGATTCAGGGCCAGAAGGTGTTTTCTCCTTAAAAAAAACTTTTTGCGGAGTCTTTTCTTTTTTGTCTCACAGCATGACACTGAACCAGCTTATTAATCCTGTTCAGGCCAAAAATCGAAATGGGGATCTAGGCCGTTGTGAACCAGTGTTGGAGGATTACAAAGCCGATGCCAAATTGGATATGCAGTTTAAGAGGAGGTCCAGAATCTGACGTCAGGTCCTAACGAGCTCCAGGAGGAGATGGGAGCCTATGACTCACGAGGAACTCCACAACCGATGTCACGCTTGAGGAGAGACGCCGAGCGATTGCATGCAAAAATTAGGTTAGGCTGAAGAAAGATTTCTGACACACACTCTACACACACTAATTCAATACTGACGGAGGTTAACTAACACATCCACACAACACAGCACTCCAACCCCACACGACACACACACACACCAACACATAATTGTTCATTGGATAACGTCTGGCATGGGTTAGACCAGAGTGAAACTTCATGTATTACAACACCTCAAGAAAACATTCTACAGTCAAGGTACAACAAAACAACACATGAACACCTGAAAAAAAAAACACAATCCTTTCCTCAACACACTGGGAACACACCTTAGCTTCTTCTCAGAGTGTATGAGCAGAAACAAGAATACTACACAGAACAGAAACTACGACATACTACACAGACAAGATACTACACAACGCAATACTACACAGACAAAACTTCAACTACACAGACATAATACTACACATACAAAATACTACACAGACATGAACACCCAAGACAGAATACTACACAGCCATAATGACTACCTGGACAAGAATACTAACCAGACATAATACTCACACCGACATAATACTACAAACAGACATAATACTACACAGACAAATACTACACAGACATAATAACTACACAAGGACGGAATACTACACAGACGGAATACTACTTAGACAGAATACTACACATACAAAATACTACACAGACATAATTACTACACAGACAAATACTACACAGAGCAAAATACTACACAGACTGATAATACTACAAACAGCCTATAGCAGTAAAATGAGATTACAGTATGTCTCACAATTGTTTCAAACACCTGTTTCTCAATATTATTACAGGTCCGATCTTTGTTTAATCCCAATTTCACTGAGAAAAAAATATGATTCCATTATTTTTGCCTGTCTCTGTGTAGCCAATGTGTCAAAGGTGAATTGATAATTTAAACATTACACTGGAGCTTGCTGAGGGGAGGAGGCTCATAATAATGGCTGGAACGGAGTAAATGGAATTTTATTAAACATATGGAAACCATGTGTTTGATATATGTGATACCATTCCACCTATTCCGCTCCAGCCATTACCACAAGCCCATTCTCCCCAACTAAGGTGCCACTGCCGCGTGTGACAGATACGTAGGTGAGTTGTATGTTCAACCTAACCAATTTGAGATATAATTTCGGCACCCTCTCAACTCTATACAACCTCTATACAATCTCATCTCAGTCTACAACATCTAGTGATTTATTACAGTGCTAATAAATGCACTGCACACCTACGATGTAGTCTCACAAGGTTGTCTAGTGGCTGCTGGTGGAAAACACTGTCAGAGCCAGTAGTAGAGTTTGCATTTTCAATAGCCTGCTGAATTACTCTGCTATGAATACAGTGAATGCACACTGTCTGACTACACACACACACACAACCACACACACACACACCACACACCACACACACACACACAGAAATGCACAAACACACAGACAACACACACACAATACACACACACACAGATGATACACATTCTCCATCAGTCAAACACAGCTGGAAGAGTGTGGTAAAGTAGTCCCCCCTCACTCATTTCACACACACACGGCAGCAGGAAACAGTTCACAGAGTTTAGAGATCAGATGAGATAAAGGAGAGGTCAGAGGTCACTCAGCAGGAAACAGTTCACAGAGTTTAGAGATCAGATGAGATAAAGGAGAGGTCAGAGGTCACTCAGCAGGAGACAGTTCACAGAGTTTAGAGATCAGATGAGATAAGGGAGAGGTCAGAGGTCACTCAGCAGGAAACAGTTCACAGAGTTTAGAGATCAGATGAGATAAAGGAGAGGTCAGAGGTCACTCAGCAGCAGACAGTTCACAGAGTTTAGAGATCAGATGAGATAAAGGAGAGGATGGTCACATCATTGCTATGTTCTACTTCATCACTGCTGTCATCTCCCTTTCCCTCCTTCTCTTATTTATATCTCAGTAGACATTCCTCCTTCTCTATCCTATAGTTCTTCTCTCTGAGCCCAGCTCTCTATGTAACGCCTGAAATATGTATTTGTCCCCTTCCCTCTCTAATGTGTCAACATTCACACTAGGATCAGGCTGATCCCTCTCTAATGTGTCTACATTCACACTAGGATCAGGCTGATCCCTCTCTAATGTGTCAACATTCACACTAGGATCAGGCTGATCCCTCTCTAATGTGTCAACATTCACACTAGGATCAGGCTGATCCCTCTCTAATGTGTCTGCATTCACACTAGGATCAGGCTGTTCCCTCTAATGTGTCTACATTCACACTAGGATCAGGCTGATCCCTCTTTAATGTGTCTGCATTCACACTAGGATCAGGCTGCTCCCTCTCTAATGTGTCTACATTTATTCACTGATTCCATAATCCTCAAATCATCATTCCATTCCAGAATGACTGACTGATGGTTCGTGGTTAGATTTCCCTGTAGTCTAGCTCTGGTTGGCTGGAGCCATATTCAGGCCAATAGGAGATTAGATTAGACCTCATGTGTGTCTCTCTCTCTCTCCCCGAGGTCCAGACTGACCATAATCCAAAAATAGGAACATGGTGATTAGAGGAAATAAATAAATAAACACAGATTATTACTATAGTCTGTAATCCCACGGAGGTATTATGTAAGGTGCTGATAGTAGTGGTGTTTGTTTGCTCATGTGATGTTGTGTTTGTCTCGCTGCTGGTAACCTGCTGAGGTCTCATAGTCACAGCTTGATATATTTAATTTAATTTAAACCAGAATCAAATTGTGCTAAACACACATTATGTAGTTTTAACTTTCAAAACTGTCAAAATGTGAGAGAATAATACAGTTTTGGTAGAAAGAGTGAAGATAGATAGACATGAGAGAAAGAGTGAGGGGTGAATATAGACATGAGAGAAAGAATGAGGGGTGAAAATAGACATGAGAGAAAGAATGAGGGGTGAAGATAGACATGAGAGAAAGAATGAGGGGTGAAGATAGACATGAGAGAAAGAGTGAGGGGTGAAGATAAGACATGAGAGAAGAGTTTGAGGGGGAAAGATAGACAATGAGAGAAAGAAGTAGGGTGAAGATGAGATCATGAGAGAAAGAGTGAGGGGTGAAGATAGACATGAGAGAAAGAGTGAGGGGTGAAGATAGACATGAGAGAAAGAGTGAGGGTTGAAGATAGATAGACATGAAAGAAAGCGTGAGGGGTGAAGATAGATAGACATGAAAGAAAGAGTGAGGGGTGAAGATAGATAGACATGAAAGAAAGAGTGAGGGGTGAAGATAGATGAACATGAGAAAAAGAGTGAGGGGTGAAGATAGATGAACATGAGAAAAAGAGTGAGGGGTGAAGATAGATGAGAGAAAGAGTGAGGGGTGAAGATAGATAGGCATGAATAATTGCGTTTCACAACCACATTAGTGCCAGAGAGATAATGAGAGACAGAGGGAGAATTGCATGAAGAGAGAGAGAAGCATAGAAAGGAAGAGAGAGTATACTGGGGGACAGGACCGAAGCTGTTTGTTCCTTAGTTAACATTAAGATCTAACAACAAGAACGAGGTTGTTAACCATCTGTTCATAATGATAAAACCATTAATCAAACTACCTGGCTGTCATCAGGGAACAAGGCGCAGCTAAGCGTTCAGCGCTAGATATGTCAACTTCATATCAACACCTCAATCAAGCCTAATTAACGATACGCTCAGCTCAAACAGCCTAGAACAAGTAGCAGCAGCAGCATGAGCTCAGTGGATCCTACATAACCTGGAACAACAATCAAATCTCCCTCCCTCCCTCCCTCTCTCTCCCCATTTCTCCCTATCTCTCTCTCTTGCTCTGTTTCTCTCTCATCCTCTCTCTCCCCATTTCTCCCCATCGCTCTCTCTCTCTCTCTCTCTTTCTCTCTCTCCATCGCTCAGACAAACATAAGGCACAGAATACCCGAGACCATTACCTTTATTCTCTGAGGATGACAGACAGATGGAGGTCTAGACATAGACACAAACAACAATACACACATGCTATTGTTCTTTTGTGAATGAAGGCTGAGTGAATGTTTTGTAAATTATGTTATTATGTGTAAGTACAATATGATTTCTTTATTAGAGCATGTTAGCCAATATGAAATCATACAGATGCAGTGTTTAATCTATGAGAATGATATGCAGTATCTATGAGAGGTATTTCTATGTTGGTTATTCCTTCACAGCATGTGGGAAGTTGACAGGCATCAGTGATCCTGTCACCATCAAGACGTCTGGATCCCGGTTCGGATCCTGGATGACTGACCCTGCGGCACCGGAAGGAGATACCAGGGTATACACACACACACACACATTTCAGCCGTCCATGAACATGGAGAAAATACAATTACCCTTCTTTAACGCTCCGGTAGTGTCTAAAGCTACGTTAAGGTAATGATCACCTTACCTCGGTAGCGTCTAAAGCCCAGCTACTTTAAGGTAATGAATTCCTGACCTCGGTAGCATCTAAAGCCCAGTTACGTTAAGGTAATGATTTCCTTACCTCGGTAGCATCTAAAGCCCAGCTACTTTAAGGTAATGATTTCCTGACCTCGGTAGCGTCTAAAGCCCAGCTTCGTTAAGGTAATGATTTCCTGAGCTCAGTAGCGTCTAAAGCCCAGCTACATTAAGGTAATGATTTCCTGAGCTCAGTAGCGTCTAAAGCCCAG
>NW_019942785.1:242026-306656 GCF_002910315.2 Salvelinus sp. IW2-2015 | reverse complement strand
AGCGTACATTAAGGCTTAATGATTTCCTGACCTCGGTAGCATCTAAAGCCCAGCTACATTAAGTAATGATTCCTGCACTGGTAGCTCTAAAGCCCCAGCTACTTAAGGTAATGATTTTCCTTACCTCAGTAGTGTCTAAAGCCCAGCTTCATTAAGGTAATGATTTCCTTGAGCTCAGTAGCGTCTAAAGCCCAGTTACATTAAGGTAATTGATTTCCTTCCTGAGTCGTAGCGTCCTAAAGCCCAGTTAAATTTAAGGAATGATTTTCCTGAGGCTCGAGTAGCGTCAAAGCCCAGGTTACAAATAATAAGAGTAAGAGATATACCTGAAACCTCAGTAGTCTAAAGGCCCAGCTAATATAAGGTAAGGATTTCCTGAACCTCGGTAGCGTCTAGAAGCCCAGCTACATTTAAGGTAATGATTTCCTGAGCTCATACTTCGTGGCTTGAGGAGACTATAATGGTGAGTTTCGTAGAGAAGCACAAAAAGTCGTTAGCACAGTGTGATATGATGACTGTTATAAATAGAGATTTAGCACTGAGAGATTTATTGGGTCCGGACAGCTAGCCTGTACTAATAGCCCAGAGCCCACATTCAATAACTCAGGTTGAGATATTATCCCTGAGTTCGCTTATCTTCGAGTTAGCCTGCATGCGCGTATCGTAAACGACCCAGCAACGTCTACATGTAAATGCTGGGTATAATCTTTACTCTGCAGCCAGTCCAGTAAGATATCAGTATATTAGACTTTACATCGGTGTGTTGCAGTGACACTAAACCCCTCCATCTGTTCTAAAGCCCAGTACTATATTCACTTTAATAATAAAGTGAGATGCTTTCTTCTAACCTCAGTGACAACCATAATATAATTACAGTGCATAAAACATGAATAGATGTTTAAAAACATTCGTTACCCCATCTAATTCTCTTCAGGATGCCTCGGCCTTTTCTTGTTCTTGGTAAGCTCTGTCTGCTAAGCCCTGCTAGCGTGTCTGTTCTAGACGCTCTATCTTGAATTGCTCCTTCTAGCGCCTTCTCTGTCTGGCACCCCCTGTGTGGTTCTCTGGCCACTCCTGCTGGTTCTCTTGAAGACTCCCCTCCTTGGTTCTCTGCCCATGCACGGTTGCCTCCATGGCCCTTTCCTGGTGGCCATCTCCAGATCCAGTGGGACTGTGTTGTCTCCAGATAATCGTCGGCTGTGTTGGGTGGTTAGGAACACCGGGTGTTGACTGTCTGTCTGTCTGTCTGTCTGTCTGTCTGTCTGTCTGTCTGTCTGTCTGTCTGTCTGTCTGTCTGTCTGTCTGTCTGTCTGTCTGTCTGTCTGTCCTTCTACTAAACGGCCATGTCTGAGTTAGCTCTCCTGGGCTGGGCATCTGTTGGAGGAATAGACAGACGAAGCTTTCATTACTAAAACACATTCAAATGCAAATGCAGAGAATAAATGCATGGTTTACACCCGAGCCCAGACAGCAAGGTCGTTAATGAAGGGAGGGTGTCAGCCAAGATGTTTATTTGTCAGCCAAAATGTTTATATGGCTTTAAAACGTACACATGGATCTGTATGCAGATCTGGGGTTTAGAGGTTATAGCACAAATACATAAAGCACACGCAAACATAAACATACATGACCGTCATAGTCATAATATCATCTGTACATCGATGGAAAACTGCACATGTTACATATGTGGGTCTCCCTGGTATTGTTCTATACTTCTGGTTTCTCTGTGTAACGTTGGACCATGCTGCTTGTGAGATACAAGGTAGTGTGAGAGTGTCTGAGAGTGTACAGTAAGGCAAGATAATAATTTAAAGGCAAGGTAGCTAAACTGGATGGTAAAATATGTGCTATGCATGTGTGCTATGTATCCATGAGACCATGTGTAATGTGTTCTAATGGTACCAGGAAGACAGATAAATATAGGTTTTATTTACAATGCTGTTTGTGCTCCACTTGTTGCCCTTTTCTCATGGCAACGGGCCACAAATCTTGCTGCTGTGATTGCAAACAGCGGTATTTCGCCTAACAGATATGGGAGTTTATCAATGTTTGACTTTGTGGGTCTGTGTGATCTGTGGGAAATATGTATCTCTAATGTGGTCATATATTTGTCAGGAGGTTAGGAAGTGTAGCTCATTTTGTGGGCAGTGTGCACATGGCGAGAGCCTATGGCGGCCTCTCAATAGGAAGGCTATGCTCACTGAGTCTGTACATAGTCAAGGATTTTCTTAACTTGGGGTCAGTCACGGTGGTCAGTTATTCTGCCACTGTGTACTCTCTGTAAAACATCTGTCGTTCTTCCCCAGAACAAGGCAGTTAACCCACTGTTCCTAGGCCAACATTGAAAATAAGAATTTGTTCTTAACTGACTTGCCTAGTTAAAAAACAGAACCAAAAAAAACCAATGAGGAAATGGTCTAGGCAGGTACCCCGGAAGCTTCCTTAATGCCAAGCCACAGGTGAAAAAAGATTAGCCTTTTATCCGGAATGATCCGCATTATCCCTGTGGGGCTGGGCTCATCCCCAACCCCGGCCTGCCTCCACCTGCAGCTGCCTGTCATTCCTGACTGTTTGTATTCTGAAGCAGAAGGCAGGAGCTCTGCTCCGAGTCAAGCATCCCATTTAATTAGGCTTTCTGTTGACAGCGTGATATGATTTACAGTGTGAAATTATGCGTGATCCACATGTATATAGCGCCCATCTACATAATGGTGCATTGAGGAGTTTGATAGGAGGGTTTTAACAGGACTGCAGGGTGTGTTTTATCTTGTTTGTATTATAAAGTTGCTACCGACTGAGTTAATATTTACTCTCTCCTCTCTACTCGTCTGTATCTCCATCTGTTAGGTGTGGTACATGGACGGTTACCACAACAACCGCTTCGTGCGGGAGTACAAGTCCATGGCGGACTTCATGACGACGGACAACTTCACGTCTCACCGCCTCCCCCATCCGTGGTCCGGGACAGGTCAGGTGGTCTACAACGGCTCCATTTACTTCAACAAATTCCAGAGCCACATCATCATCAAGTTCGACTTCAAGACCTCCGCCATTAGCAAGTCACGCCAGCTGGACAACGCCGGCTACAACAACATGTATCACTATGCCTGGGGCGGCCACTCCGACATCGACCTCATGGTGGATGAGGGTGGGCTCTGGGCTGTCTATGCCACCAATCAGAACGCTGGAAACATCGTCATCAGCAAGCTCAACCCCAGCACGCTTCAGATCATCAAGAGCTGGACTACCAACCACCCCAAGAGGAGCGCCGGCGAAGCCTTCATGATCTGTGGTACTCTCTATGTTACCAACGGTTACTCTGGCGGGACCAAGGTGTACTACGCCTACAGCACTAACTCCTCCACGTACGAGTACATAGACATCGCCTTCCAAAACAAGTACTCCCATATCTCCATGCTTGACTACAACCCTCGGGACCGTGCGCTCTACGCATGGAACAACGGACACCAGGTTCTGTACAATGTCACACTATTCCATGTCATCAGCTCACAGGAATTGTAACCATGGAGACAGGACTATTTACAATATACTATATAGAGAATAGAGAGAGAGATCATCTTATATTTGAATATACTGTATATCTATAAGAGAAAGACTTTATGGAAAGAGCAGCATATGCAGTATGTAATATCATAAGACTGTCTTTAGAGAGATTACATCAACCATGACTGGAACTACAACGTGAATTAATGTGCACATCGATTGAAATTAAAAAGAGAACTGTTTACTAAAAAGGAAGGGAACATGATACATCTAGAGTTCAAAACTATATATTGGACTGAAAATAACAGATGCCAAAAAAATATCACGCCTTTCTTTTTTAAATAATGGATAGTAACCATCATGGAAGATTGTCTCTGCGGCTCTGTGTCTGTCTCTGGAAGTACTGTCACTCCCTCCTCCCTTCTCCCTTCTCTCTCCTGGACTTTACTCTATGGGGATCAGTGGGGTCCTAGCAAAGGACTATGGGATTGGTTATAAACTGTTTGCCAACCAGGACCCCCCATTGGCCCCCGGACAGAGAGGGAGAACCTCGCCCTTCGGACAGATAAGGGGAAACATTGGGAGAACCTCGTAAAACAGGGAGAACTGGGACATTATTTGGAGAATGGTGGGGTGAACCAGCATATGGTGTGCAGAAGACCACAGAGCCTACAACCACCGTCTGTCACACACACACACACATTCTATCCCTTCAGTAGCAAATAAAGAAGTCTGTAAACAAGTAAACAACAACATCATCAACATCCATGAGAAGACCTGGGCCTGTGTTCACAAAGTGTCTCAGAGTAGGAATTCTGATTTAGGATCAGGTCCCCCCTCTTATTCATTATGATTTAAAGGGCAAATCGGATCCGAGATCAGCACTCCTACCCTGAGGCGATTTTTGAATACGCTCCCTGAAGGCACTGACTGTTGGGGCACACTGTTGTACTGTACGAGAAGTAGGTCGGTATTCAATCAAAGCTGTGTAGTAGCGCGCTTGACATTTAAAGGGAATTTCCAATTGAGTCAATATCCGCAGCGTTTTCAGTGAATGCAATCTCTGCAAACGCGGGAACATTGGCTTTAAAAGCCGCGTTGTCAACTGCGCCACAGCGTGCCTCTTGGATTGAATCCCGGCCAAAGACTTTCCTGTTTGTGACTCTGTGTAAAACAGCCTTGATTTGCATGAGTGTTTTTTACCATTCTGGTCTGCTACCTTCTGAATGTCTTTTTGCTATATGATGCTGTACCTATAAAAGAGAGGGATGTGGGGGGGTTGGTTGCAAAAATGTTTGCTTTTTCACTTTTTTTTTATGTTCTTGTATCACCCCCTTGCTGTTGGCACCGGCTTTGCTTCTCTGTCTATGTTTAGTTGGACCGTGTGGGAGGAACCTATCTCATATACAGCTCATTTCTTTCAGAAGAATACAAAACAATAGAATATATCAAGTAATGTATCCTGGAGACATGGGTTCAGTCCTACGGCTCTTCTCTCTTCAACTGAATCGCCCTCTTCTGTTAACTAAAGTATCCCTTTAGTCGAGGGTAATGCTGTTAAATGTATCTCCCCCTCCCACTCACCTAGCAAAGGATAATGCTGTTTAAATGTAAAAAACCCTTGCAGAGGACAATGGCTTTTCACTCTTTTTGTGCTTTTGCTGGACGTGTGTTGTACCTGAGATGAGATAGTTAATGATTTGTGTCAATAAACAGAGAATCTTTGTTCTAAGCTCATTCCTCGCGCAGCTTGAATTATTGATCGTCATGGAGGCACAAAGGGGCAGTTAAAGAGCCCCACGGGGCTCTACAGTAGAACCACAGGTTGCAGACCCCTGGTTATGGTAACAGCGCATGTGTCTGTCAGGATCAGGTTGTTGTGTGTGTCTTTGTTTGTGTGTGTGCTTGACTGACCATAAGACCACATCATGGGTCTTACTAAGAACAATACTGAGAGGTCATGTCTTTTCATGAGTTCATTCTGCTTCATATCAAACAGAGAGAGAGATGACTCCCTGGGTATACATTACCTCCTGTTGATAGCTCCCTGTATGTGGATAAGTGATGCAGAATAGAGGATTATTACTCTTCATATGCACTAGCTGCTTGCCTGTCTGTCACATTAAATACACAGTAGGAAAACACAAGTCTTTTATAATACTAATCTCCCGCACATCATTACCGGTATGTGTCATAATTGTGTAATAATAAAGGTCTAACATCAAACATCAAACATCACAAAGCACAATGTAACCCATTAAAAATAGACATAATTTATTTTTATTGTTTTTATCTCACAGTGGGATCCCAACCATTCCAGAAAACTTCAAAAGCCATTTCCCTTTCAAATTATTATTATTATTGTTGCATCAATAAATTATAGTGATTCTTTCTATGTGATCAAACTTTCAGAGAGACTGATGGGGATTGGCTGTGTTCATGTTTTCTCAGTACCATCTGTGGAGTCTCCTGGGTCAAGTAGAATCGGATGTTCTCTTCCTGCAGATTAAAGAATCTCAATGCTTGGCTTTGGTTTAAAGCCCATGTTTCACTTTAAAACCACCCAAACAATAATGAATAGTGCATATATTTAAGAATCTGATATGTCACTTATTTTTTCAATCCGACATTGTAAATTGGAGATGTAATCAATTATATACTTCTGGGCTCCACGCGCACCATAAAAATATGAAATAGAATGTTATCCAGGCTTGACGTAGATTCAGGCGAACACTTTTGGCCTGCCTGGCTGCACCAGATGGAAATGTGCAAGTGGGTTTCTTTTGACAATGAAGCACCAGTGTTAAAACAGACAGCTTCAGTCAGCCGATTCTAGCCATCCCTTCTAGTTAGTTCTAGTCGGGCAGGACCCCCACATTCAGAGGACCCACACTTTTGTTAGTGTATATTTTGGTCAAGGTCACGCCAAATACTTATCACCACATCTCCTTCAGCCTGTCAGTGGCCTTGATTCCCGGGACTTCAGTTTCAGTTAGTTTATGACTCCAGCACGCTGTGTGGTCAGAAACCTGCTTTCCCCATCATGATGAGCACTTCCACAGTTTTCCCTCCTGCCGATCTTTCCCTCCTCTGGACTGAATCCCTGTATGTCTGATGTTCAATTGTTCGTGCATCTCAACGTAAGTGCCTTGAGATCTGTGTCATATAATGTGGAGCTAAGTTTGGTGGTTTATTGTGTACAATTACCGTGTGTTGAGCTTGATAGCTAGCTTGCGCTCCCGTTAGTGTTAGCATTTTGCATTGGAATGCATGAGCATTTTAGCATGACTGTTAGCGATTAGCCATTTATTAGCATGGTTCATTTATGGTGCTATGCTATTTTTCTAGGCTATATATATATATATATACAGTTGAAGTCTGAAGTTTACATACACTTAGGTTGGAGTCATTAAAACTCGTTTTTCAACCACTCCACAAATTTCTTGTTAACAAACTATAGTTTTGGCAAGTCGGTTAGGACATCTACTTCGTGCATGACACAAGGATTTTCCCAACAATTGTTTACAGACAGATTATTTCACATATAATTCACTGTATCACAATTCCAGTGGGTCAGAAGTTTACATACACTAAGTTAAATGTGCCTTTAAACAGCTTGGAAAATTCCAATGGCTTTAGAAGCTTCTGATAGGCTAATTGACATAATTTGAGTCAATTGGAGGTGTACCTGTGGTTGTATTTCAAAGCAAACCTTCAAACTCAGTGCTTCTTTGCTTGACATCATGGGAATATCAAAAGAAATCAGTCAAGATCTCAGAAAAAAAATTGTAGACCTCCACAAGTCTGGTTCATCCTTGGGAGCAATTTCCAAATGCCTGAAGGTACCACGTTCATCTGTACAAACAATAGTACGCAAGTATAAACACCATGGGACCACGCAGCCGTCAAACCGCTCAGGAAGGAGACGCTTTCTGTCTCCAAGAGATGAACGTACTTTGGTGCGAAAAGTGCAAATCAATCCCAGAACAACAGCAAAGGACCTTGTGAAGATGCTGGAGGAAACAGGTACAAAGGTTTCTATATCCACAGTAAAACGAGTCCAATATCAACATCACCTGAAAGGCCCCTCAGCAAGGAAGAAGCCATTGCTTCAAAACCGACACAAAAAAGCCAGACTACGGTTTGCAACTGCACATGGGGACAAAGATTGTACTTTTTGGAGAAATGTCCTCTGGTCTGATGAAACAAAAATAGAACTGTTTGGCAATAATGACCATCATTATGTTTGGAGGAGAAAGGGGGACGCTTGCAAGCCGCAGAACACCATCCCAACCGTGAAGAATGGGGGTGGCAGCATCATGTTGTGGGGGTGCTTTGCTGCAGGAGGGACTGGTGCACTTCACAAAATAGATGGCATCATGGGGAAGAGAAATTATGTGGATATATTGAAGCAACATCTCCCGGGTGGCGCAGTGGTCTAGGGCACTGCATCGCAGTGCTAGCTGCGCCACCAGAGTCTCTGGGTTCGTGCCCAGGCTGGGCTGGGTTCGCGCCCAGGCTCTGTCGCAGCCGGCCGCAACCGGGAGATCCGTGGGGCGACGCACAATTGGCATAGCGTCGTCCGGGTTAGGGAGGGTTTGGCCGGTAGGGAGGGTTTGGCCGGTAGGGATATCCTTGTCTCAGTATGTAAAACAAATGTAATAAAATGTATGCACTTTACTGTAAGTCGCTCTGGATAAGAGCGTCTGCTAAATGACTAAAATGTAAAAAAATGTAAATGTAACATGGTCGCAAATGGGTCTTCCAAATGGACAATGACCCCAAGCATACTTCCAAAGTTGTGGAAAAATGGCTTAAGGACAACAAAGTCAAGGTATTGGATTTGCCATCACAAAGCCCTGACCTCAGTCCTATAGAAAATTTGTGGGCAGAACTGAAAGCAAGGAGGCCTGCAAACCTGACTCAGTTACACCAGCTCTATCTTGAGGAATGGACCAAAATTCACCCAACTTATTGTGGGAAGCTTGTGGAAGGCTACCGAAGCATTTGACCCAAGTTCAACAATTTAAAGGCAATGCTACCAAATACTAATTGAGTGTATGTAAACTTCTGGCCCACTTTGAATCAGATGAAAGAAATAAAAGCTGAAATAAATCATTCTCTCTACTATTATTCTGACATTTCACATTCTTAAAATAAAGTGGTAATCCTAACTGACCTAAGACAGGGATTTTTTTTTACAGTTGAAAAACTGAGTTTAAATGTATTTGGCTAAGATTTCTTATTAAATTCATCGGCCTTCAATTCACTACAACCCTACCCCTATTTCTCAATTGTACGACAGTCATATCAGTTTGAACCTAGAAGAAGACCTATAGAGGGGAGTAGGCAAAAATGAGTCAGATTGTCTAGTTGGTCAGAAAACTATGTCTTTGTTAATAGTCTAGTAGGTTAGCTAGCTAGCTAGCTGTGTTTTACACTTTGTTTGCTAAACTCAGCAAAAAAGAAACGCCCCCTTTTCAGCTTACAGACGGTAGGCAATTAAGGTTACAGTTATGAAAACTTAGGACACTAAAGAAGCCTTTCTACTGACTCTGAAAAACACCAAAAGAAAGATGACCAGGGTCCCTGCTCATCTGCGTGAACGTGCCTTAGTCATGCTGCAAGGAGGCATGAGGACTGCAGATGTGGCCAGGGAAATAAATTACAATGTCCGTACTGTGAGATGCCTAAGACAGCGCTACAGGCAGACAGGACGGACAGCTGATCGTCCTCGCAGTGGCAGACCACGTGTAACAACACCTGCACAGGATCGGTACATCTGAACATCACACCTGCGGGACAGGTACAGGATGGCATCAACAGCTGCCCGAGTTACACCAGGAACGTACAATCCCTCCATCAGTGCTCAGACTGTCCGCAGTTGGCTGAGAGAGGCTGGACTGAGGGCTTGTAGGCCTGTTGTAAGGCAGGTCCTCACCAGACATCACCGGCAACAACGTCGCCTATGGGCACAAACCCACCGTCGCTGGACCAGACAGGACCGGAAAAAAGTGCTCTTCACTGACGAGTCGCAGTTTTGTCTCACCAGGGGTGATGGTTGGATTCGTGTTTATCGTCTACGAAATGAGCGTTACACCGAGGCTTGTACTCTGGAGCGGGATCGATTTGGAGGTGGAGGGTCCGTCATGGTCTGGGGCGGTGTGTCACAGCATCATCGGACTGAGCTTGTTGTCATTGCAAGCAATCTCAACGCTGTGTGTTACAGGGAAGACATCCTCCTCCCTCATGTGGTACCCTTTCTGCAGGCTCATCCTGACATGACCCTCCAGCATGACAATGCCACCAGCCATACTGCTCGTTCTGTGCATGATTTCCTACAGGACAGGAATGTCAGTGTTCTGCCATGGCCAGCGAAGAGCCCGGATCTAAATCCCATTGAGCACGTCTGGGACCTGTTGGATTGGAGGGTGAGGGCTAGGGCTAGGGCCATTCCCCCCAGAAATGGTGGAAGAGTGGGGTAACATCTCATAGCAAGAACTGGCAAATCTGGTGCAGTCCATGAGGAGGAGATGCACTGCAGTACTTAATGCAGCTGGTGGCCACACCAGATACTGACTGTTACTTTGATTTTGAACCCCCCTTTGTTCGGGGACACATTATTCAATTTATGTTAGTCACATGTCTGTGGAACTTGTTCAGTTTATGTCTCAGTTGTTGAATCTTGTTATGTTCATACAAATATTTACACATGTTAATTTTGCTGAAAATAAACGCAGTTCACGGTGAGAGGACGTTTATTTTTTGCTGAGTTTAGTAAGCTAGCTAGATAATGAACTAATTGCAATTATCATAAACCATTATTATGTAACTAGCTACAGTAGCTAAATATCTGTCGAATGTCTGTCAAGTAAGCAGGGTCGTGGCATGTCAAAAACAATGTATGTTGGCTAGTTAGCTCACGTAGTATTGGGATTTTTCCAGAACATGTGTGGCCATTATACATTTCAGGATAGTCCGCAAGACGAGTGCATGCACCTGTCTTAGGCGAGAATAAGTCTGTATTTTTTAACTATTGGTGTGGCTCTAAAGTTTCCATGCCCTAATATGAAACCAAACTAAAATTAGTGTAAGGCAAAAAGATAACGGTGGCTAATTGGCAGAGGGGTAGAGTCATTAAGAGGAGTTACTGTGTGACATAAGGAGGAAAATGTATAAGAAGTGTTTGCCAAGACTGGAAAGTTAGTTGTTTTCATGAACCAGCTCAGCGTCGTATTATGTCGTAGTAAAACTATATTTTTAAACTCACAGGCTCCGGTATTTGTGAAATATTATTGACTATAATATTTCCACGACAGTAGCTAGCGAGTTAATGCTTGCAGATGTAACTCAGAGGCGAAGCCTACTTTCTGATTTAAGCAATAGAGTCAATACTTCTAGAATTAATAGTGTTATCATTTAGCTAGCTAGCCTAATCACCCTATTGGACGCAGTTTGGCTTAGCCTGACGCAGCCTCAATCACAGGCTGCATCTGCAGCTAACTACAGTCAAATAAGGAACATCTTGTCATTGATAGAATAAGTCACAGTAGAAATTGTTAGTGAAATGATACATAGTGCCATAATATAAATAATAGCTTAGCTATACATTCACATGGATTTTCCTTTATTATTTTCCCCTAACCCTACCATCCCTCCATTGGAGTAAACTAATGGACAACAACTCTTAGGCTTCTACTTCCAGCTTATACATACTATACTGTATATCATAACCATTTTTTTTGTGACATCCAATCGGTAGTTACAGTCTTGTCCCATCGCTGCAACTCCCGTATAGACTCAGGAGAGGCAAAGGTCAAGAGCCATGCGTCCTCTGAAACACGATCCTGCCATGCTGCATTGCTTCTTGACACACTGATTGCTTACCCGGAAGCCAGCCTCACCAACGTGTCGGAGGAAACACTGGCGACCAGAGTCAGCGTGCATGCACCCTGCCCCCCACAAGGAGTCGCTAGAGCACGATGGGATAAGGACATCCTGGCTGAACAAACCCTTCCCTATCCCGGATGACGCTGGACCAATTGTGCACCGCCTCATTTGTCTCCTTGTCACGGCTTGCTGCAACACAGCCTGGGATCGAACTCAGGTCTGTAGTGATGCCTCAAGCACTGTGATGCAAACTCACCTCTAGGTGAGTCTGTTGGGCTATGCAACTCTAGAGCAGCACATCAAAACACCTGCCATCCTGTTGTCAGCTGTCCGCAGACTTTCCATGATCACATTTTGGGGATGACCAAATGCAATAAAGTTTGATATTAACAACTCCATTGTTTATCGTAAGATTACTAAACAATAGCTTTTTCATAGCATTTGTCATGTTGGTGTTACATTTTTTACTAACTTCCGAGATAACTTAAACATCAAGACAAATACACTTAGAGCGTATGATTCAAAAGGTCTAAAGAAAATGCAAGTCTCATGTTCAGAGTGAATTCTTTTTTATTAAGGTATATCATACAGGTGTCTCAACTAAAATATATATCCCACATAACTAAAGAATGGCACAAAGTGAATATAAGCTGGTGCTTGCGTCCGTAGCAGCTTTATATAAATTTGAGTGGTTACATACAATACATGTTGACAGAATGGCCGCGAGACAGAGAGACTGTTGCTGTACTCTCAGGTAAGGCCCTTCGTATTTTATTAGGATCCCCATTAGCTGTTGCAAAAGCAGCAGCTACTCTTCCTGGGGAACACATGAAACATGACATAATACAGGACATTATAAGACAAGAACAGCTCAAGGACAGAACTACAGTGCTTCCGGAACCACTGAAGACCCCAGTATTCAGTCAGGAAGCTTGAAGAAGATGTGTGTCACCATCCAAGCCCATGTCACAGCAGGCAGTGGCCTGGGCCATGTTCATTGCACATGTTGCTGAACTATTCAACACTTTTGTTCATGGAAATTCACATAGAATATTCAGTTCATAAGCATTGACTGTAATACCTCGAGGGTCCTGTGGTGAAGACTGCTGTGCAAGGTATTGGGCAACAGTTTTCTTCCCGGGCCCGTATTCACAAAGCTTCTTCAGAGTAGGACTAGTGATCTACGACCAGCTCCCTTTTGCCAATGTAATCAATCATTGTGATATAAACAGGCATGCTGCTTTCTAGTGATCTAACTCCCTCTTCATCTGAAATGCAACAACACCAAAAACATGAATAAGAATTAGCCTAGTCAGTCAGTAACTTAGCTAACTAATGAAACACTTACGTAAATGTGCACAAGCCTATTCAGCCCAATTGTACAAAAACAACAGCCTATTTGCAGTGAAATCAAGAGGGGCATTTTTCTTGCCAACCTTTTCAGTAAACAGTGCATCAATAAACAGTCATTGTAAATAAGAATTTGTTCTTAACTGACTTGCCTAGTTAAATAAAGGTAAAATAAAATAAATGTTTGTGCTGACAGTCATACATCCTGCCTATTTTCACAATTTCTCTTCTTAAAATCAGATTTTAAACCTAAGCCTAACCTAACCACACTGACTTTATACCTAACCTTAAATTAAGACCAAAAAGCAAGTTTTTTTTCATTAATATTTACAATTTGGACAATTTGACTTTGTGGCTGTGGTAACTAGAGGAAACCCAACAGAGCTGATAGAAATATGCACGCTGACTTTGGTCGCCAGTTGTACAGTGTTTCCTCTGACACGTTGGTGAGGCTGGATTCCAGGTTTTTGTTAACTTTCTATTAAAATGTATTGTATTTCTTTCTTTCGGGATATAAATACCGAGTATGTCCACTTCACCGTCAGACCATTTTATGTGTAAACTACCAGGTAATATGAAAGTTGTATTTTTTTGTGATCTAATACGTAATATATTACATTTATCACAATTTGGTTGTAATCCAGAGAGGTTAGGAAAATTATCTAGATCATTTATGAGGCTGTCGAGGGATCCAAATTGTGGATTTTAAAGTAAATATGAACCATCAGCGTACAATGACTCCTTTGTTTTTAAGCCCTGGATTTCTAGACTCCATTTTTTTCTTTAGCAGCCCTGGGGGAAAAATAAACACTTTTTTTAATATTCTGTTTATATTGGCAAATGTTCTTGCAACATTGCCTTTAAAATAGATATGACTTCTCTATATCCACCTATATCCACCTATCTACCTAGTGGCCTCCAACTGCTCTTAAACGCAAGTAAAACTAAATGCATGCTATTCATTCGATCACTGCCCGCACCTGCTCGCCTGTCCAGCATCACTACTCTGGACGGCTTTGACTTAGAATACGTGGACAACTACAAATTGGCGTCTGGTTAGACTGTAAACTCTACCAAACTCTCCCATCTCACATTAAGCATCTCCAATCCAAAATTAAATTGGATTCCTATATGGCTTCCTATTTCGCAACAAAGCCTCCTTCACTCATGCTGCCAAACATACCCTCGTAACACTGACCATCCTACCGATCCTCCACTTCGGCGATGTCATTTACAAAATAGCCTCCAATACCCTACTCAATAAATTGGATGCAGTCTATCACAGTGCCATCCGTTTTGTCACCAAAGCCCCATACACTACCCACCATTGCGACCTGTACGCTCTCGTTGGTTGGCCCTCGCTTCATACTCGTCGCCAAACCCACTGGCTACAGGTTATCTACAAGTCTCTGCTAGGTAAAGCCCCGCCTTATCTCAGCTCACTGGTCACCATAGCAGCACCCACTTGTAGCACGAGCTCCAGCAGGTATATCTCACTGGTCACCCCCAAAGCCAATTCCTCCTTTGGTCGTCTTTCCTTCCAGTTCTCTGCTGCCAATGACTGGAACGAACTGCAAAAATCTCTGAAGCTGGAAACACTTATCTCCCTCACTAGCTTTAAGCACCAGCTGTCAGAGCAGCTCACAGATTACTGTACCTGTACATAGCCTATCTATAATTTAGCCCAAACAACTACCTCTTCCCCTACTGTATTTATTTATTTATTTATTTTGCTCCTTTGCACCCCATTATTTATATTTCTACTTTGCACATTCTTCCACTGGAAATCTACCATTCCAGTGTTTTACTTGCTATATTGTATTTACTTCGCCACCATGGAGTTTTTTTTGCCTTTACCTCTCTTATCTCACCTCATTTGCTCACATTGTATATAGACTTATTTTTATTCTGTATTATTGACTGTATGTTTTGTTTATTCCATGTGTAACTCTGTGTTGTTTTATGTGTCGAATTGCTATGCTTTATCTTGGCCAGGTCACAGTTGCAAATGAGAACTTGTTCTCAACTAGCCTACCTGGTTAAATAAAGGTGAAATAAAAAAAATAAAAAAAGATCTACCTCTATCTTTCCCTCTCTGATTGTATTAAAAACTCTTCTCACTCTCCCAATCTTGTTCCATTTCTCTCCTCTATCCCCCTCTCCTTTTGTCTTATGTCTCCAAACCTCTCTCTTCTCTCCCTGTTTAACCCTTGCACTGTCACTCCCCTCCCTCTTCCTGTCCCCTCTTTCTCCCTCCCCATCCTTCAGGCAATTCTTCCTCTCTCTCTCTCACTCTCTATCTCTCTTTCTCTCTCTCTTGGTCCTCTGATGTTTCAATCAATTAATAAATAAATATTTGCTTCTATTTTCAGTGAGAGTGTATGGCCGATACATGCAGCCTTGATCTCCACAAGGACACATATAGAGATGGGGAAAAATGGCGAGAGGGAGAAAGATATATATAGTACATGTTCTGAACAAGGCCTCTGAGTATGTGTTACAATGTGCTGTCAATCAAGAATGGAATGCATTACCATGTTTTAGAATGTGATTGGCAGACACACTGAGACGCACCACACCCCTCCATCTACCCCCCAACATTCTCTACCCCCATCTCTCTCACACACAACATACCCCCTAGCACTGACAGTTGCATTTCATTTTATAATTATATGTTATGTTTGTGTTCTGTATCTATTCCTGTATCATATTGTCTGGGTATGCCAGATTCCTCTAGCTATGCCGCTTGCTAGTTATTTTTCAACAGTTTAAAGCCTACCGCAAATGAGACGCATCAGATATTTGTTGTGACTTTACCAGGAGCGCAATCATACAAAGCAGAGGAGAGAGGAAAGAGAGGAGAGCGAAAGAAGAGAAGAGAAGAGAAGGGAAGAGAAGAGAAGAGAAGAGAAGAGAAGAGAAGAGAAGGAGGAGAGAAGCAGGAGAGGAGAGGAGGAGAGGGGACGGAGAGAAGAAGCGGAGAGGGGAGGTAGAGGAGAAGAGAAGTAGAGGAGAGGAAGGAGAGGAGAGAGGAAGGAGAGAAGAAGTAAAGGAGAGAGGAGTGGCGAGAGGAAGTAGAGGAGAAGTAAAGGAGAGAGGAAGGAGAGGAGAAGTAAAGGAGAGAGGAAAGAGAGGAGAGAGGAGTAGTAAAGGAGAGAGGAGAGAGGAAGGAGGGGAGAAGTAAAGGAGAGAGGTGAGGAGAGGAGAGGAGAAGGAAAGTAGAGGAGAGATGAGAGGAGAGTAGAGGAGATTGGAAGGAGAGGAGAAGGAGAAGAGGGGAGAGGAGAAGGAGAGTAGAGGAGAAAGAGAGGAGAGGAGAAAGAGAGGAGAAAGAGAGGAGAGGAGAAAGAGGGGAGAGGAGAGGGGAAGGAGAGGAGAGGAAAGGAAAGAGAGGAGAGGAGAGAGGAAGTAGAGTTGATAGGAAGTAGTGGAGAGAGAAGGACCCTGGCCTGTATGCCCATGTTTAGCAAATTTCATAATCCCCTGAGTGCTAAGACACTTAGTGGTGACATTTACTGCAATCTATAAAGAAGTGGTGTGCGTGTGTGTGTGCGTGCATGTGCATGTGTGTGTGTGCATGCAGGGACAAATATATCATTCTGCAGCTATAAATTATACATTAGAGTGAGAAGCAGCTTTTAGGATTTATTTTGGAGAGCTGTCCATGGTGCTGAACATACTGAGGGCCATACGGAGAGACGCATCCAACTGAAGATTATGCGCGCTGACACCGGGTCTTCTGCGAACCTCGAAGCGCATGGGCGTGAGTCTCAGATGTTATTTCTGCTTCTCAAATGGTATATGTGCGCAACCTGTAGACGTTTGTGGGTCTCGTGTATCGCATGAGTCAATAGCTTTGTTCCAGTGTGTCAGTGTGCTACGCACATTATGTTAACTACTGTTGCTTGTTCAGCTAGCTAGTACATATAAACTAATACACACTAGCTAGTACCTACTGTAGCTTCTAGTTCTAAGGGACATACAACTATAGTGGCTTGTCAGGGGCTGTTGGGCATGGTGCTGAACATACTAAGGGACATACAGCTCCAGTGGCTTGTCAGGGGCTGTTGTCCATGGTGCTGCACATACTGAGGGACATACAGCTCCAGTGGCTTGTCAGGGGCTGTTGGCCACGGTGCTGAACATACTGAGGGACATACGGCTCCGGTGGCTTGTCAGGGGCTGTTGTCCATGGTGCTGAACATATTGAGGGACATACAGCTCCAGTGGCTTGTCAGGGGCTGTGTCAATGGTTCTGAACATACTGAGGGACATACGGCTGCAAGGGCTTGTCAGGGGCTGTTGTCCATGGTGCTGAACATACTGAGGGACATACAGCTCCAGGGGCTGTTGTCCATGGTGCTGAACATACTGAGGGACATACAGCTCCAGGGGCTGTTGTCCATGGTGCTGAACATACTGAGGGACATACGGCTGCAGGGGCTTGTCAGGGGCTGTTGTCTACACAGTCCTAAAAATAAGAAGGGTATTGGAGCCTTCTCAGGGGTTACTGTTCAGGGAGGTCTGCTGCTAGAAAGACAACTCCCGGTTCAGGCCCGGGTCCCGGGTCCCGGGTCTCCTCTCCTTTTATTTCCTCTCCTTTTATTTTCATTTCAATCTGACAGGCCGAGTTGACAGCATACTCTCCCCTGCTTTGTAGTCTTCAAATTTACTCAGTCATTTCTTTAAGTTCTATAAAAGGTTAATGATCCTAATGCCGTAAAGAGAACCAAAACAGTCATTTGATTCCTACAGTCTTAAAGCTGCTCCATCAGCAGCTCTCTACCAATTACTACGACTCCTTTCACTGTTAATAAAGGATGACACACACAGGCTGAGAACCAATTTCACTGTTTAGTTCCGTTGTCAAGTCTACTTTCCTTTCCTATTGAATTTCATCAATTTTAGAGCAGCAGAACGAAAGCAGAAATAATAAAGGCTTCAGCTCTATGTCTCCATTTGTACTCGGTGGGGATCTTCGAGAGCTAAACTATTACAACCACAGCATGGATTGGAATAACAGTCTATGATAAATTAATAGAGCCGTAACACTAGAGTACTGGGAGAAAAACACCCATAAAAATCAATTCATTTTAATTACGGTGCCATAAAAAGGGGAAGTAAGGAGAACTCAAGCGTCCCTGTTGGTATTCTCTCTGCACTGATTTCATTAAGAATGTGTCCTTGTCAGCACTTCAAACATCTGCTACCCAAACCAAACAAAATGTCTGCCTCCCAATTAACATTTTCTCAGACACATCCACAGAGAGAATAGTTTCAGACTAAATAACAG
The DNA here is from genome assembly GCF_002910315.2 of Salvelinus sp. IW2-2015. Lineage (NCBI taxonomy): Eukaryota > Metazoa > Chordata > Actinopteri > Salmoniformes > Salmonidae > Salvelinus > Salvelinus sp. IW2-2015. The sequence continues at coordinate 288,619 of NW_019942785.1, read as the reverse complement.
CTTGATTGTCACTAATAGGACACACCCACACTAAAGTAAAACGTTTTAGGTTATATTCCATTTCCTGTTACTTATATAAATAAGTATAGTTTAAACCCAATGACTGTATACAATGCCTTCAGAAAGTATTCAGACCCTTTGACATTTTTCACATTTCACATCCATCTACACAAAATACCCCATAATGACTAAGCAAAAACAGATTTTTAGAAATGTATGCAAACTTATTCAGCATAAAATAAAAAAATATCACATTTACATAAGTATTCAGACCCTTTACTCAGTACTTTGTTGAAGCATATTTGGCAGCGATTACAGCCTCAAATCTTCTTGGGTATGACGCTACAAGCTTGACACACCTGTATTTGGGGAGTTTCTCCCATTACACTCTTCAGATCTTCTCAAGCTCTGTCAGGTTGGATGGGGAGCGTCCCTTCACAGCTATTTTTAGGTCTCTCCAGAGATGTTCGATTGGGTTCAAGTCCAGGCTCTGGCTGGGCCACTCAGTGACATTCAGAGACTTGTCCTGTGACCACTCCTGTGTTGTATTGGCTGTGTGCTTAGGGTTGTTGTACTGTTGGAAGGTGAACCTTCGCCCAGTCTGAGGTCCTGTGCGCTCTGGAGCAGGTTTTCATCAAGGATCTCTCTGTACTTTGCTCTGTTCATCTTTCCCTCAATCCTGACTAGTCTCCCAGTCCCTGCCACTGAAAAACATCCCCACTGCATGATACTGCCACCACCATGCTTCACCGTAGGGATGGTGCCAGGTGTCCTCCAGACGTGACGCTTGGCATTCAGGCCAAAGAGAACAATCTTGTTTCTCATGGTCTGAGAGTACTTTAGATGCCTTTTTGCAAACTCCAAGAGGGCTGTCATATGCCTTCTACCATAAAGGCCTGATTGGTGGAGTGCTGTAAAGATGGTTGTCCTTCTGGAAGGTTCTCCCATCTCCACAGAGAAACTCTGGAGCTCTGTCAGAATTACCCTCAGGTTCTTGGCCACCTCCCTGACCAAGGTCCTTCTCCTCCGATTGCTCAGTTTGGCATCCAGCTCTATGAAGAGTCTTTGTGCTTCCAAACTTCTTCCATTTAAGAATGATGGAGGCCACTATGTTCTTGGGGACCTTTAAAGCTGCAGAAACTATTTGGTAACCTTCCCCATATCTGTGCTTCAACACAATTGCATTAAATTCTTGTTTAAAAAACATCTAATCTGTGCTTCATAACCAAAAAGTTGCATGTCTTAACTGTTGACCAATGACCAGTCATCAGCACATATCCAGATTAGCGACCAGAAACCTCTTGTTTAATTTTCTCCAGTTTTGCCTGGCAAAACAGAGTAGTTTTACCAAAGTTAATGTTGTCCATATAAAGTACAATTTAGCAATCTACTACAGACGCACCTTTTCCACAACAATAGGCTACCTGGTGATTTCATTGATCATTTTCATATTTCAGATAGGCCTAGTTTGGGTGGTTTATAATTACATACCTCAGTGGTGGTATTGCCTATATGTCTAGAGATAACTGTTAAATTGCACTACCTTCAATGCACTACCTTCGATACTAATGGGATGAATATATTTGTGAGGAAGAAAAAGGCTACAGACAGATCATACTTTCCATCCGATCCTGAAACCTCCACTGCCTACAGGTAGGCAATATGATCCTGCTGGCTTTGGACACCAGAGAAGTGATGGTATGACATGATATCCCTAGCACAGGAGGTAAGCTGCACCTTAATTGGGAAGGCAGTCAAGTCACCTATGATACAAGTCAGTATTTGACATCCATCCACGTCTAAGGACATCGGGAGGACGTGGAAACTAGCCACTAGGGGCAACAGTAAATGCTGTTACCTTCAAGTTGGTTTTAGTTTTGCAAGGGCGTTATGCATGGGGATGGCGGATAGACGTAAGCATCTGCCTCTGAAAGCATCTGCCTCTGAAAGCATCTGCCTCTGAAAGCATCTGCCTCTGAAAGCATCTGACCCTGAAAGCATCTGCCTCTGAAAGCATCTGCCTCTGAAAGCATCTGCCCCTGAAAGCATCTGCCCTGAAAGCATCTGCCTCTGAAAGTATCTGCCTCTGAAAGCATCTGCCTCTGAAAGCATCTGCCTCTGAAAGCATCTGCCCCTGAAAGCATCTTGCCTCTGAAAGCATCTGCCTCTGAAAGCATCTGCCTCTGAGTCCAAAGGTTGTACATTCGAATCCAGTAATAGAAAGTCGTTTTTTAATATGTTTGTTTTAAGCCTATTCCAAACCTTAACCATTCGGAGTTATTGCCTAACCTCAAGAATTTGGATTTAATGCCTGAACTCTCCCTAACTTTAACATTTTGGAATTAATGCCTAATTTAACCTTAAACACTTGAAATTTGACGTTTGGAACAACTTTGAAATTTGACGTTTGAGAAACATGGATGAACGTCTAATTCTGACATAAGATTGTGAGAGCTTGTAGGGGGAGGACCTGCTCGTGGTAAAGGCTGGAGCGGAATAAGTGGAATGTTATCAAATACATCAAACATATGGTTTCCATGTGTTTTAATGCCATTCCATTCGCCCGGCCATTATTATGTGTTTTAATGCCATTCCTTTCCGGCCATTATTATGAGCTGTTCTCCCCTCAGCAGCCTCCTGTGAACCCTAATTGATATTTACTGCCAACATGAATGACTTTCAGCTCAAAATGCAGGTGTAAACACAGTTTATTTCTGTGTCTTGTGTTTGGAAAATGCATCACCGTTTATGGCTGTAATGACAGGCTACGTTTGCGAAACGATTGTGCGCACCCATGCACCCGTGCATGTGCATGCTCAGGTCGCAGGTCAAAAAGTTTGAAAACCACTGAGCTAGCGGATAGATTGCTGATTTGCTGTACAGATATAGGATCGGGTGCTGCACAAACGTCAAATTGTAGCGAGAGAGGATTGCCATAAATGAATATGCAGCTACCAAAATGTTTTGTTGATCAAGAATATGAACCGTTTATTTTGCGAGCTCACCAGCAACAGGGCATAAAGCAACAATTACTAGCATAGGCCTACTGTTCTTTTGGTTTAGTTTGCATTTGGAACTTTCTGTAAAAATGTATTATTACATAATGAAAAATGTGTTGTAGATAAAATAATGAAAAGGGCTGTCTGGTAGCCTCAATACATAGACGAAGATCTGTAATTGAACAACTCATTGCCTGTATGGATTTTTTTGAGACTCGACTGGAGACTTGGACCTTGTGACTTGAGACTTGCTTGTGACTCGAATAATAGTGACTTGGTCCCACCTCTGCTCAAATCAACTAAACAGGGAAGTGAAAAATTATTGTTTTAGGAAAGTAAAAACCAATAAAACAATAGAATATAAAGTTTTGCATATGCTACACATCAAAACACAAGGAATATCCCTTGTTTATTAATGGTGCTGGCTGTGTGGGTGAACACTCTAATGGGTTATGCACCCAATGTATACTTGACCATTACATTTATCAAATGTCCGATAAATTAAAATCTTCTCAGTCACTTGTCCGGCAACTAATTCTCCTAACGGAAACCCTGGTATATAGTTGGCCTATATATATAGTATAGGCTATTGTAGGCTACAAAATAAACTTTCCAGTGACACTGACTCACCCAATGATGAAGATGCAGCATAGCCTACTCACCGGTGAAGGCTGATGTGCTTGTGCCAATATCTAAACTTTGAAAATCCGTGCTGTTCGCTCAGAATCTTACAAAAGTTGTGTTATTTTTTTTCTACAGACAGATAAGTCTTCTTTTTTTAGCAGTAGGCATTTGCTTTCCAAACGGTAGGCCTACGTTTTTCTTGCAATTGTATTGAGAAATTTGTCAAAGGCAAACTGACAGCCGCAACCAACCATAGAAATATAATCCATAGACGGTAATTCCCATTCAAGTCAGGTCTGGCAGCCATTGCTAGTGTACCCATGAGTTTAACAGTCAAAGTGCCAGGGTTAGAGGTTCCAAACTCCTTCTATGGTTTACATCTATGGCCACAATGCAACAAGCTGTTCTATTTTTGGCGCACATACTGCCCACATTGTGGACTTTCCAACTGTAAATGCTTCTGATTAAACTTAATCCACAGCAATTTGTTTAGCTATTGATCCTCTGTGGCTAAATTATGCTCTCTGGTGTAGTATATTGAATGATTTTATTTATGTCTGTTCAGACAGGAGTAATATCATTTTGGGGATTTTCTTTTAAAGCCTAATTTGCTGTAGGACCCACATCACCCCTACTTCCGCGGTCATGGGAGTGTGTGTGTATTTGTGTCTTACCCATTCTTGCATATTCTATTTTGCATCATAGATTGTGTGTGCCTGCAGACAATTTATATGTGTGTACTTGATTGTGTGTGTTTGGTGTGTGTGTGCGTGTGCGTGTGTGTGCCCCTGCGTGGGTGCTTGTGTGTGTTGTGTACATATGATTGACCATGACTGTGCTTTATCATGCATACAGTACACATACTTTCACACTCAAATACTCACATGTGGAGACGACAGGCTTGTACTAAACCAACGGTCCGCTGTGACAATTTCCGTGGCACTCTACCAAGGGTCAAGGTGTGGGTGTGTGTGTGTGTGTGTGTGTGTGTGTATGTGTGTGTGAGCATGCGTGTACACTCATCCATGCTCACAACACAAGCTGTGGTGACAAAATGCATGCCATCTGTGCACACAGGAGATTTCACACCCTTGCCCACATCTAAACTGTGCCAGTATTCCCAGTGGACTTTGACCAATTAACACATAGTGCCACAGAGGAACCACTAAAGCCTGTTGTGGATGACACACCATGATGAAACCTGCAGTGAACAGATTGGTGGAAGCAGTAATGTTTTGTGTTTGAGTTACATAAAGTTTACAGTTTATGCTGGATATCTGGCAATTCCAGCTAAATGCAAGGACATTTGGCATTTGGCATTAACCCTTTAGACAAGGTTAGCTCTAGCGACAATTTAGACAAGGTTAGCGTCATTGACCCTTTAGACAAGGTTAGCACCATTGACCGTTTAGACAAGGTTAGCACCATTAACCCTTTAGACAAGGTTAGCACCATTGACCCTTTAGACAAGGTTAGCGCCATTAACCCTTTAGACAAGGTTAGCTCCATTGACCCTTTAGACAAGGTTAGCACCATTAACCCTTTAGACAAGGTTAGCTCCATTGACCCTTTAGACAAGGTNCCTTTAGACAAGGTTAGCTCCATTGACCCTTTAGACAAGGTTAGCACCATTAACCCTTTAGACAAGGTTAGCTCCATTGACCCTTTAGACAAGGTTAGCTCCATTGACCCTTTAGACAAGGTTAGCTCCATTGACCCTTTAGACAAGGTTAGCGCCATTAACCCATTAGACAAGGTTTGCGCCATTGACCCTTTAGACAAGGTCAGTACCATTGACCCTTTAGACAAGGTCAGTACCATTGAACCTTTAGACAAGGTTAGCTCCATTGACCCTTTAGACAAGGTTAGCGCCATTGACCCCTTAGACCTGGGCCTAGAACCTTTTATGTGTAATGCAAACTATTGCTACCTGAAATGTTCAGTGATCACACCTGACACCACTTACTAAAACATCTGCCCTTTTCTAGTTGTTAGGTCTATCAATCCCAAATTTTTTCTGACATTGTTCACTTGTTGTGGAATCCATCTGATGTGTTTCCAGCTCTAGTCATCACTAATTCATGTATAATTTGTTAATGAAATTAAAAAAATAAAATATAATTATATGAAAAAAATAATTATATATATGGTTATTTTGTGTGTGCTTGATCTTGTGTATTGTGAACTATGTAACTACTATCTATCTTCTGATCATTTCCTCATAATCTCTCAGATGTCCTCTTACCAAATATACCAAATGTTTGCATGTCAGAATCATTTAATTACACATGAATAGCAGTTACTTTTGGGGATGTCTATTAGGCGGAAATCTACATTTGCCATTACATTTAAGAGCTAGCGATTACAGTCTCATGTCTTCTTGGGGATGACGCTACAAGCTTGGCTCAACTGTATTTGTGGAGTTTCTCCCATTCTTCTTTGCAGATCTTCCCAAGCTCTGTCAGGTTGGATGGGGAGTGTCGCTGCACAGCTATTTTCAGGTCTCTCCAGAGATGTTCGATTGGGTTCAAATCCAGGCTCTGGCTGGGCCACTCAAGGACATTCAGAGACTTGTCCCGAAGCCACTCCTGCGTTGCCTTGGCTGTGTGCTTAGATTCATTCTCCAGTTGGAAGGTGAACCTTCATCCCAGTCTGAGGTCCTGAGTGCTCTGGAGCAGGTTTTCATCAAGGATCTCTCTGGACTTTGCTCTGTTCATCTTTCCCTCGATCCTGACTAGTCCTCCAATCACTGCCACTGAAAAGAAAAACATCCCCACAGCATGATGCTACCACCACCATGCTTTACCGTAGGGATAGTGCCAGGTTTCCTCCAGACGTGACGCTTGGCATTCAGGCCAAAGATTTCAATCTTGGTTTCATCAGACCAGATAATCTTGTTTCTCATGGTCTGAGAGTCCTTTATGTGCCTTCTGGCAAGCTCCAAGCGGGCTGTCATGTGGCTTTTACTGAGAAGTGGCTTCCGTCTGGCCACTCTACTATAAAGGCCTGATTGGTGGAGTGCTGCAGAGATGGTTATCCTTCTGGAAGGTTCTCCCATCTCCACAGAGGAACTCAGAGGAGCACTGTCAGAATGACCATAGGGTTCTTGGTCTCCTCCCTGACCAAGGCCCTTCTCTCCCGATTGCTCAGTTTGGCCTGGCGGCCAGCTCTATGAAGAGTCTTCCATTTAAGAATGCCGCTTCGATTAAAGAATGATGGAGGCTACTGTCTTGTTGGAGACCTTCAATGCTGCAGAAATGTTTTGGTACCCTTCCCCAGATCTGTGCCTCGACACAATCCTGTCTCGGAGCTCTACGGACAATTCCTTCAGTCCCATGGCTTGGTTTTTGCTCTGACATGCACTGTCAACTGCGGGACCTTATATAGATAGGTGTCTGCCTTTCCCAATGTCCAATCAATTGAATTTACCACAGGTGGACTCCAATCAAGTTGTATACACATCTCAAGGCTTATCTATGGAAACAGGATGCACCTGAGCTAAATGTTGAGTCTCATAGCAAAGGGTCTGAATACTTATGTAAATAAGGTATTTCTGTTTTAATTTGTAATACTTTTGCAAACAATAAAAAACTATTTTTAAACTTGGTAATTATGGGGTATTGTGTGTGGATTGATAAGGAAAAACATGTATTTAATAAATTTTTGAATAAAACTGTAATCTCACGAAATGTGGAAAAAGTCAATGGGTCTGTATACTTTCTGAATGCACTGTATACAGTTGAAGTCAGAAGTTTACACACACTTAGGTTGGAGTCATTCAAACTCGTTTTCAACCACTCCACACATTTCTTGTTAACAAACTATAGTTTTGGCAAGTCGGTTAGGACATCTACTTTGTGCATGATACAAGTAATTTTTCCAACAAATGTTTACAGACAAATTATTTCACTTATAATTCACTGTATCACAATTCCAGTGGGTCAGAAGTTTACACTAAGTTGACTGTGCCTTTAAACCGCTTGGAAAATTCCAGAAAATTATGTCATGACATTAGAAGCTTCTCATAGGCTAATTGACATCATTTGAGTCAATTGGAGGTGTACCTGTAGATGTATTTCAAGGCCTACCTTCAAACTCAGTGTCTCTTTGCTTGACATCATGGGAAAATCAAAAGAAATCAGCCAAGACTTCAGAAAAAATTATTGTAGACCTCAACAAGTCTGGTTCATCCTTTGGAGCAATTTCCAAATGCCTGAAGGTACCACGTTCATCTGTACAAACAATAGTACCCAAGTATAAACACCATGGGACCACCCAGCCGTCATACCGCTCAGGAAGGAGACGCGTTCTGTCTCCTAGAGACCTTGTGAAGATGCTGGAGGAAACAGGTACAAAAGTATCTATATCCACAGTTAAATGAGTCCTATATCGACATAACCTGAAAGGCTTGCATTTCGGCGCCGAAAAGAGATGGCCGCCTCGCTTCGCGTTCCTTGGAAAATATGCAGTATTTTGTTTTGTTATGTGTTATTTCTTACATCGGTACCCCAGGTAATCTTAGGTTTCATTACATACAGTCGGGAGGAACTATGAATTAGATTAACGTCAACTCATCATCGTTCCTACCAGGAATATGACTTTCCCGAAACGGATCCAGTGTTTTGCCTTCCACCCAATACAATGGATCTGATCCAGCCGGCGACCCTGTGCGACGCCGAAAAAGGGGCAAACGAGCGGTCTCGTGGTCAGGCTTCGGAGACGGGCACATCGCGCTCCACTCCCTAGCATATCTACTCGCCAATGTCCAGTCTCTTGACAATAAGGTTGATGAAATCCGAGCACGGGTAGCATTCCAGAGAGACATCAGGGATTGCAACGTGCTCTGCTTCACGGAAACATGGCTAACTCAAGGGACGCTAACGGAGTCGGTGCAGCCAGCTGGTTTCTTCATGCATCGCGCCGACAGAAACAAACATCTTTCCGGTAAGAAGAGGGGCGGGGGGTATGCCTTATGATTAACGAGAAGTGGTGTGATCATCATAACAACACACAGGAACTCAAGTCATTCTGTTCACCTGATCGAAACTCCTCACAATCAAATGTCGACCGCATTATCTACCAAGGGAATTCTCTTCAATCATAATCACAGCCGTATATATTCCCCCCCAAGCAGACACATCGATGGCCCTGAACGAACTTTATCTGACTCTTTGTAAACTGGAAACCACACACCCTGAGGCTGCATTCATCGTAGCTGGGGATTTTAACAAGGCTAATCTAAAAACAAAACTCCCTAAATTCTATCAGCATATCGATTGTGCTACCAGGGCTGGAAAAACCCTAGATCATTGTTATACTAATTTCCGCGACGCATATAAGGCCCTCCCCCGCCCCCTTTCGGAAAAGCTGACCACGACTCCGTTTTGTTGATTCCTGCCTACAAACAGAAACTCAAACTACAAGCTCCCGCGCTCAGGTCTGTTCAACGCTGGTCCGACCCATCTGAATCCACGCTTCAAGACTGCTTCGATCACGCGGATTGGAATATGTTCCGCATCGCGTCCAACAACAATATTGACGAATATGCTGATTCGGTGAGCGAGTTCATTAGGAAGTGCATTGACGATGTCGTACCCACAGCAACGATTAAAACATTCCCAAACCAGAAACCGTTGATTGACGCAGCATTCGCGTGAAACTGAAAGCGCGAACCACTGCTTTTAACCAGGGCAAGGTGACCGGAAGCATGACCGAATACAAACAGTGTAGCTATTCTCTCCGCAAGGCAATCAAACAGGCTAAGTCCAGTACAGAGACAAAATCGAGTCGCAATTCAACAGCTCAGACACAAGAGGTATGTGGCAGGGTCTACAGTCAATCACGGATTACAAAAAGAAAACCAGCCCCGTCGCGGACCAGGATGTCTTGCTCCCAGACAGGCTAAACAACTTTTTTGCCCGCTTTGAGGACAATACAGTGCCACTGACACGGCCCCTACCAAAACCTGCGGGCTCTCCTTCACTGCAGCCGAGGTGAGTAAAACATTTAAACGTGTTAACCCTCGCAAGGCTGCAGGCCCAGACGGCATTCCCAGCCGCGTCCTCAGAGCATGCGCAGACCAGCTGGCTGGTGTGTTTACGGACATATTCAATCAATCCTTATCCCAGTCTGCTTTCCCACATGCTTCAAGAGGGCCACCATTGTTCCTGTCCCAAGAAAGCTAAGGTAACTGAGCTAAACGACTACCGCCCCGTAGCACTCACTTCCGTCATCATGAAGTGCTTTGAGAGACTAGTCAAGGACCATATCACCTCCACCCTACCGGACACCCTAGACCCACTCCAATTTGCTTACCGACCCAATAGGTCCACAGACGACGCAATCGCAACCACACTGCACACTGCCCTAACCCATCTGGACAAGAGGAATACCCATGTGAGAATGCTGTTCATCGATTACAGCTCAGCATTTAACACCATAGTACCCTCCAAACTCGTCATCAAGCTCGAGACCCTGGGTCTCGACCCCCCCTGTGCAACTGGGTCCTGGACTTCCTGACGGGCCGCCCCCAGGTGGTGAGGGTAGGTAACAACATCTCCACCCCGCTGATCCTCAACACTGGGGCCCCACAAGGGTGCGTTCTGAGCCCTCTCCTGTACTCCCTGTTCACCCACGACTGCGTGGCCATGCACGCCTCCAACTCAATATCAAGTTTGCGGATGACACTACAGTGGTAGGCTTGATTACCAACAACGACGAGACGGCCTACAGGGAGGAGGTGAGGGCCCTCGGAGTGTGGTGTCAGGAAAATAACCTCACACTCAACGTCAACAAAACAAAGGAGATGATTGTGGACTTCAGGAAACAGCAGAGGGAGCACCCCCTATCCACATCGACGGGTCAGTAGTGGAGAAGGTGGAAAGTTTTAAGTTCCTCGGTGTACACATCACGGACAAACTGAATTGTCCACCCACACAGACAGCGTTGTGAAGAAGGCGCAGCAGCGCCTCTTCAACCTCAGGAGGCTGAAGAAATTCGGCTTGTCACCAAAAGCACTCACAAACTTCTACAGATGCACAATCGAGAGCATCCTGTCGGGCTGTATCACCGCCTGGTACGGCAACTGCTCCGCCCACAACCGTAAGGCTCTCCAGAGGGTAGTGAGGTCTGCAGAACGCATCACCAGGGGCAAACTACCTCCCTCCAGGACACCTACAACCCGATGTCACAGGAAGGCCATAAAGATCATCAAGGACAACAACCACCCAAGCCACTGCCTGTTCACCCCGCTATCATCCAGAAGGCGAGGGTCAGTACAGGTGCATCAAAGCAGGACCGAGAGACTGAAAAACAGCTTCTATCTCAAGGCCATCAGACTGTTAAACAGCCACCACTAACATTTAGCGGCCGCTGCCAACATACTGACTCAACTCCAGCCACTTTAAAAATGGGAATTGATGGAATTATGTAAAAATGTACCACTAGCCACTTTAAACAATGCCACTTAATATAATGTTTACATACCCTACATTACCCATCTCATATGTATATACTGTACTCTATATCATCTACTGCATCTTGCCATCTTTATTGTAATACATGTACCACTAGCCACTTTAAACTATGCCACTTTATGTTTACATACCCTACAGTACTCATCTCATATGTTATACCGTACTCTATACCATTCTATGCATCTGCCATGCCGTTCTGTACCACCACTCATTCATATATCTTTATGTACATATTCTTTATCCCTTTACACTTGTGTGTGTGTGTAAGGTAGTAGTTGTGGAATTGTTAGGTTAGATTACTTGTTGGTTATTACTGCATTGTCGGAACTAGAAGCACAAGCATTTCGCTACACTCGCATTAACATCTGCTAACCATGTGTATGTGACTAATAAAATTTGATTTGATTTGATTTGATTTGATTTGCTCCGCAAGGAAGAAGCCACTGCTCCAAAACCCCCATAAAAAAGTCAGACCACAGTTTGCAACAGCACATGGGGACAAAGATCGTACTTTTTGGAGAAATGTCCTCTGGTCTGATGAAACAAAAATAGAACTGTTTGGCCATAATGACCATCATTATGTTTGGAGGAGTAAGGGGGAGGCTTGCAAGCCAAAGAATACCATCCCAACCATGAAGCACGGTGGTGGCAGCATCATGTTGTGGGGATGCTTTGCTGCAGGAGGGACTGGTGCACTTCACAAAATAGATGGCATCATGAGGAAGAGAAATTATGTGGATATATTGAAGCAACATCTCAAGACATCAGTCAGGATGTTAAAGCTTGGTCGCAAATGGGTCTTCCAAATGGACAATGATCCCAAGCATACTTCCAAAGTTGTGGCAAAATGGCTTAAGGACAACAAAGTCAAGGTATTGGAGTGACCATCACAAAGCCCTGACCTCAGTCCTATAGACAATTGTGGGCAGAACTGAAAAAGCATGTGCGATCAAGGAGGACTACAAACCTGACTCAGTTACACCASCTCTGTCAGGAGGAATGGGCCAAAATTCACCCAACTTATTGTGGGACGCTTGTGGAAGGCTACCCAAAATGTTTGACTCAAGTTAAACAATTTAAAGGCAATGCTACCAAATACTAATTGAGTGTATGTAAACTTCTGACCCACTGGGAATGTGATGAAAGAAATAAAAGCTGAAATAAATAATTCTCTTTACTATTATTCTGACATTTCACATTCTTAAAATAAAGTGGTGATCCTAACTGACCTAAAACAGGGATTTTTTACTGGGATTAAATGTCAGGAATTGTGAAAAACTGAGCTGAAATGTATTTGGCTAAGGTGAATGTAATCTTCCGACTTCAGCTGTAGATGTCCTAGCCTACCTCTTTCAGGTAATATTTTCAATGTAGTATTAGCCTTACATGAACCTTCTTATGATGGGATAAGGCTCAGCCATTTTGGTCAGGGAGTTGGTCAACCATGGTTTGCCAGTGCTATGATAAGATATTGTGTTTTATTTTAATTTAAATTTATTCCACCTTTATTTAACCAGATAGGCTAGTTGAGAACAAGTTCTCGTTTACAACTGCGACCTGGCCAAGAATAAAGCAAAGCAGTTCGACACATACAACAACACAGAGTTACACGTGGAATAAACAAACATACAGTCAATAATACAGTTGAAAAAATCTATATACAGTGTGTGCAAATGAGGTAAGATAAGGGAGGTAATGCAATAAATAGGCCATGGTGGCGAAGTAATTACAATATACCAATTAAACACTGTAGTGATTGAAGTGCAGAAGATGAATGTGCAAGTACAGATACTGGGGTGCAAAGGAGCAAGAGAAATAAATACATACAGTATGGGGATGAGGTAGTTGGATGGGCTATATTACAGATAGGCTATGTACAGGTGCAGTGATCTGTGAGCTGCTCTGACAGCTGGTGCTTAAAGCTAGTGAGGGAGATATGAGTCTCCAGGTTCAGTGGTTTTTGCAGTTCGTTCCAGTCATTGGCAGCAGAGAACTGGAAGGAAAGGCGGCCAAACGAGGAATTGTCACGACTTCCGCCGAGGTCGGTCCCTCTCCTTGTTCGGCCGGTGTTCGGCGGTCGACGTCACCGGCCTTCTAGCCATCGCCGATCCACTTTTCATTTTCCATTTGTTTTGTCTTTGTCTTACACACCTGGTTTCAATTCCCCAATTACTTGTTCATTATTTAACCCTCTGTTCCCCCATGTTTGTTTGTGAGTGATTGTTTTTATGTAATATGGTCTGCTTATGTGGGCTCACTTGTTTTGTATTGTATTTGTCTATTTTGAGTAAAATACGTTTATTTACTCATATCTGCTGTCCTGCGCCTGACTCCTCTACACCAGCTACAAACAGACTACATTACAGGAATTGGCTTTGGGGGCGACTAGTGAGATATACCTGCTGGAGCGCGTGCTACGGGTGGGTGCTGCTATGGTGACCAGTGAGCTGAGATAAGGCGGGGCTTTACCTAGCAGAGACTTGTAGATGACCTGGAGCCAGTGGGTTTGGCGACGAGTATGAAGCGAGGGCCAGCCAACGAGAGCATACAGGTCGCAATGGTGGGTAGTATATGGGGCTTTGGTGACAAAACGGATGGCACTGTGATATACTGCATCCAATTTGTTGAGTAGAGTGTTGGAGGCTATTTTGTAGCTGACATCGCCGAAGTCGAGGATCGGTAGGATGGTCAGTTTTAAGAGGGTATGTTTGGCAGCATGAGTGAAGGATGCTTTGCTGCGAAATAGGAAGCTGATTCTAGATTTAATTTTGGATTGGAGATGCTTAATGTGAGTCTGGAAGGATTTTAAAGAATTTATCTGCACTGTATGTTTGTTAGCTAACTAGCCAGACAGTTTTAGATGAGTGATTCCATACATGTTTTTACAAATTGCCAGTTAACATTCCATTCAAACAATGCAGTCAGTCAATCCACAGTCATACACTGGCTGAAATCAGTAGATGATAAGACTTAGACAAGTTGTACATATTACAAGTGCTGATATTGTATCATATAATAGCACTCTGAGCGTTCCATGAAAACAACAATTTAGACATTCATGGTCTGTTTACATATATTTTAGTGCCAATTTATAAAGAACATTTGTATAAAACCCGTATATCACTGTATTTATGATTATATGACAATACTTTATCTTGGCAATCATTTTATAACACAATTTCTGATATATCACATGCCTTTGTTTTATTTTCCTGCATAAATAAAGTCAGTATTATTATGCCTTTAATGCCATTCATTCCAATTCGACTAGTTTGGATTTCTCCCTGACCAATACGCATGGACATGGTGTCCAAGTAAGCTACACGTACTGTAGCTATGTTTGTGGAAAACATTTAACACAGGTAAAGTATAGACTGTTTGTAATTCCACTCATTACTTATAGCTGTTTATAAACTGGGTAGTTTGGATATTGGATCCTGATTGGCTAAAACAGCATTTAGCTGTGTCTGTGAGACCGTATACCATGACTATGACGTTTAGCCTTTTCACCTCGATAAAAAGGCTACATCAACAATAGTTTGACATGATGTAGAAAATAAGCGTTTAAATTAAGTTGAGAGAAACTAAAATGAAAAGAACATTGTGAAACAAACAAAGTGGGTACTTGCCTGCTTCACTGACTGGTGTGCAGAAAAGGGATACAGTATGAGTTTGGGAATACAACAAAAACAAACTGTACGTCATTCTACGGGACTTGTATCGTTCAGTGGGAAACATGAATGCTATGCTGGACTCAGAGCTGGTTTAAACCGACATATCAACGATCCCCTTAGTTTGGCATGGAGTATACAGAAGGACAACAAATTTACAACAAGCAACAATGTGTCTGTCAGCGTAATTAAAAAGTTGAGGAAAGAGGGGCATGACAAAGCTGCCCACCAGTGAACGGCTACATATGGCATGTGACTGTTAGTGTTACGTCCGTCGTTAAATGAAGACCAAGGTGCAGCGTGGTAGGCGTACCGTTTCTTAAATATTAATGTTCCACCAAAAAAACAATAAACAACTCAACGAACGTAAAGCTAGGAGTGCAACACCTGCAACACAAAAAGACAAGATCCCACAACTGAAGGTGGTAAAAAGGGCTGCCTAAGTATGATTCCCAATCAGAGACAACGATAGACAGCTGCCTCTGATTGGGAACCATACTCGGCCAAAAACAAAGAAATAGACAACATAGAATGCCCACCCCAAATCACACCCTGACCTAACCAAATAGAGAAATAAAACGGCTCTCTAAGGTCAGGGCGTGACAGTTAGCTAGCGCAATCATTCTAATGTACCCTGACAATATAACCGGTATGTCACGTTCCTGACCTGTTTTCCTTTGTCTTGTATTTATTTTAGTTGGTCAGGGCGTGAGTTGGGTGGGTTTGTCTATGGTTGATTTTCTATGTTGGGATTTTTGTGTTCGGCCTGGTATGATTCTCAATCAGAGGCAGCTGTCAATCGTTGTCCCTGATTGAGAATCATACTTAGGCAGCCTGGGTTTCATGTGTGTTTTGTGGGTGTTTGTTTCCGTGTTTGTGTTTTACACCACACGGTACTGTATCTGTTTTCTGCACTTAGTTTATTTGTTTTGTATTTTCAGTGATCAGTTTTTCCGTTATAATAAATCATTCATCATGAACACTAACCACTCCGCGTATTGGTCCGATCCTTCTCGCCTCTCCTCGTCCGAGGAGGAGGAATATGACGACTACCGTTACACGGTAGCTATATAGGCCTAACTATTAGCTAACATTATTTTGTCTTATGATTAATGTAAACAAAAGAGCCTATTGGAGTGAACACCCTTGCAACAATGCTTCCAAAGATCTGCAAAATAGCTGGCCCGTCGCAGATTTACACATACCACTGCCTCCGAAACACCATGATCCAGAAACTGTCTGATGCTTGACTAGAGGTACGAGAAAGTCTCTGTCAGAGGACACCGATTCAAAACCTCTCTTCAAAGTTACTGAAGGCCAAATCTGGAAGTGAGAATGTGGTGGAGCACTATTCTCTCTGACAACACAGCAGCAGCTCCAACAGTTAAAAGAACAGCATCCATTTTCAGCAGCGTGGCGCCAACAAACGATAACATGGGCAAGCCAACAACAAACGATAACATGGGCAAGAAAACAACAAACGATAACATGGGCAAGACAACAACAAATGATAACATGAGCAAGCCAACAAGAAACAATAATATGGGACAATTTTTTCATTTGTGCACAATAAATGGCAACATTCAGATTAACATTAATAAATAATTGGCATGTTTTAGTCACTCTAGAAGTGGCGCTAATGCTCGGTTTTTGCATACATTTACCTTAAGCTTGCTAGCTAGCCTGTGGTTGTTGCATATTAACCAGTCTAGAAACAAGACTTTTGTCCGGCCTACTTTTTCTGGTGGAATGTATTCATTATGAATTGATTTATTAAAGCAACATTTTCAATTTAGATGTGTAGTTCCTTGCCTTACTGTGTTGGTAACCGGTTTATAAAAAAAGGCACCTCAGGGGTTAGTGGTATATGGCTTATATACCACGGCTAAGGGCTGTATCCAGGCACTTCGTGTTGTAACAACCCTTAGCCTTGGTAAATTGGGCATATACTACACCCCCTCGCGCCTTATTGCTTAAATAGTCTGTTTGTTTGTGTTGTTGGTCTTGGCTAGCTACCAATCACTCACTCATTGACTGCTAGCACCATCATGGAAACAGGCATGGGGTAAGCCATACAATATTACATTTTTCTAAGTTGTGAGAACGCTCGGGAGTAAGCAATGTTGAAAAGTAATCTTTAGACATGTTGTACTTTTTAAAAATGTTTTGTATTTAACTAAAACAAGCAGAAAACAAAACAAGTGTTTGCTGTGAGGCAAGGAGGTAAGCTAAGAAACCAAAGGTTGTTTGCCCAACAGGCACAACTTTCTATGGCTTAGACCCTTTTGGTTCCAGATAAAACCCGTTTGGGTTCCATGAGGAACCAATTCCACAGAGGGTTTGACATGGAACCCAAAAGGGTTCTACCTGGAACCAAAAAGTGTTATGCTGATGAATGAGGACCCAAAAGCGACGTAATAGTAACAGAGTCTTTATTCCAGTATTAAACAAATAATGATTCTCCTGGATATAATCAATGGTAATCCAAAACAGGAAACTGAAATCCTCTCGTCAATAGAGAGGAACGACTGGAGACGCGACCACAGACTGCAGGTCGCTTCAGGAAGGCACAGGCCGTAGCTGACATAGACACCTGCTCACACGCAGCATCTTAAGAAAGGCAGAGAACACGACAGGCGGAACAAGGACACAGGAACAGCAAACATCAAACAAGAATCCGACAAGGACAGGAGCGGAAAAACAGGGAGAAATAGGGACTCTAATCAGAGGGCAAAATAGGGGACAGGTGTGAAGAGTAAATGAGGTCGTGAGGGAGAATGAGAAACAGCTGGGAGCAGGAACGGAACGATAGAGAGAGAGAAAGAGAAAGAACCTAATAAGACCAGCAGAGGGACAACAGGACAAGACATGATCAAAGACAAAACATGACAGTACCCCCCCACTCACCGAGCGCCTCCTGGCGCACTCGAGGAGGAACCCTGGCGGCAACGAAGGAAATCATCAATCAACGAACGGCCAGCACGTCCCGAGATGGAACCCAACTCCTCTCCTCAGGACCGTAACCCTCCCAATCCACTAAGTACTGGTGACCACGTCCCGAGAACGCATGTCCATGATCTTCCGTACCTTGTAAATAGGAGCGCCCTCGACAAGGACGGGGGGGGAGGGAAGACGAACGGGGGCGCGAAGAAAAGGCTTGACACAAGAGACATGGAAGACAGGGTGGACGCGACGAAGATGTCGCGGAAGAAGCAGTCGCACAGCGACAGGATTGACGACCTGAGAGACACGGAACGGACCAATGAACCGCGGAGTCAACTTGCGAAAAGCTGTCGTAAGGGGAAGGTTACGAGTGGAAAGCCACACTCTCTGACCGCGACAATACCTAGGACTCTTAATCCTACGTTTATTTGCGGCTCTCACAGTCTGCGCCCTGTAACGGCAAAGTGCAGACCTGACCCTCCTCCAGGTGCGCTCCCAACGTTGGACAAAAGCCTGAGCGGAGGGAACGCTGGACTCGGCGAGCTGGACGAAAACAGAGGAGGCTGGTAGCCAAGACTACTCTGAAACGGGGATAGCCCGGAGCAGACGAAGGAAGCGAGTTGTGAGCGTACTCAGCCCAGGGGAGCTGTTCTGCCCAAGACGCAGGTTTCGAAACGAAAGGCTGCGTAATATGCGACCAATCGACTGATTGGCCCTTTCTGCTTGACCGTTAGACTGGGGATGAAACCCGGAAGAGAGACTGACGGAAGCACCAATCAAACGACAGAACTCCCTCCAAAACTGTGACGTGAATTGCGGACCTCTGTCTGAAACGGCGCTAACGGGGAGCCATTAATTCTGAACACATTCTCAATGATGATTTGTGCCGTCTCCTTAGCGGAAGGAAGCTTAGCGAGGGGAATGAAATGTGCCGCCTTAGAGAACCTATCGATAACCGTAAGAATCACAGTCTTCCCCGCAGACGAAGGCAGACCGGTAATAAAGTCTAAGGCGATGTGAGACCATGGTCGAGAAGGAATGGGAAGCGGTCTGAGACGACCGGCAGGAGGAGAGTTACCTGACTTAGTCTGCGCGCAGTCCGAACAAGCAGCCACGAAACGGCGCGTGTCCCGCTCCTGAGTAGGCCACCAAAACCGCTGGCGAATAGAAGCAAGCGTACCCCGAACCCGGGGTGGCCAGCTAACTTGGCAGAGTGAGCCCACTGAAGAACAGCCAGACGAGTAGAGACAGGAACGAACAGAAGGGACTAGGACAAGCGCGCGCGACGCAGTGTGAGTGAGTGCTTGCTTTACCTGTCTCTCAATTCCCCAGACAGTCAACCCGACAACACGCCCTTCAGGGAGAATCCCCCGGGTCGGTAGAAGCCACAGAAGAACTAAAGAGACGGATAAGGCATCAGGCTTGGTTCTTATTCCCGGACGATAGGAAATCACGAACTCGAAACGAGCGAAAAAACAACGCCCAACGAGCTTGACGTGCATTAAGTCGTTTGCCGAACGGATGTACTCAAGGTTCTTATGGTCAGTCCAAACGACAAAAGGGACGGTCCCCCTCCAAACCACTGTCGCCATTCGCTATGGCTAAGCGGATGGCGAGCAGTTCGCGGTTACCCACATCATAGTTGCGTTCCGATGGCGACAGGCGATGAGAAAAAGTAAGCGCAAGGATGGACCTTATCGTCAGACTGGAAGCGCTGAGACAGAATGGCTCCCACGCCCACCTCTGAAGCGTCAACCTCGACAATGAATTGTTTAGTGACGTCAGGAGTAACAAGGATAGGGGCGGATGTAAAACGCTTCTTGAGGAGATCAAAAGCTCCTGGGCGGAACCGGACCACTTAAAGCAAGTCTTGACAGAAGTCAGAGCTGTGAGAGGAGCAGCCACTTGACCGAAATTACGAATGAACGCCGATAAGAAATTAGCGAAACGAGAAAGCGCTGCAACTCGACACGTGACTTAGGGACGGGCCAATCGCTGACAGCCTGGACCTTAGCGGATCCATCTGAATGCCTTCAGCGGAAATAACAGAACCGAGAAAAGTGACAGAGGAGACATGAAGCGCACTTCTCAGCCTTCACGTAGAGACAATTCTCTAAAAGCGCTGGAGTACACGTCGAACGTGCTGAACATGAATCTCGAGTGACGGTGAAAAAATCAGGATATCGTCAAGGTAAACGAAAACAAAAATGTTCAGCATGTCTCTCAGTACATCATTAACTAAATGCCTGAAAGACAGCTGGAGCATTAGCGAGACCGAACGGCAGAACCCGGTATTCAAAATGCCCTAACGGAGTGTTAAACGCCGTTTTCCACTCGCTCCCCCTCTTCTGATGCGTACGAGATGGTAAGCGTTACGAAGGTCCAACTTAGTAAAGCACCTGGCTCCTGCAAAATCTCGAAGGCTGACGACATAAGGGAAGCGGATAACGATTCTAACCGTTATGTCATTCAGCCTCGATAATCCACGCAGGGCGCCAGAGTACCGTCCTTCTTCTTAACAAAGAAAAATCCCGCTCCGGCGGGAGAGGAAGAAGGCACCAGGTACCGGCGTCGAGAGAAAACAGACAGATAATCCTCGAGGCCTTACGTTCGGGAGCCGACAGAGAGTATAGTCTACCCCCGAGGGGGAGTGGTCCCCGGAAAGGAGATCAATACACAATCATACGACCGGTGAGGAGGAAGGGAGCTGGCTCTGGACCGACTGAAGACCGTGCGCAGTCATGATATTCCTCCGGCACTCCTGTCAAATCACCAGGTCCTCCTGAGTAGAGGGGACAGAAGACACAGGGGGATAGCAGACAATTAAACACTGACATGACAAGAAACGTTCCAAATAGGATAGAATTAACTAGGACCAATTAATAGAAGGATTAGACATACTAGCCAGGATGACCCCAACAACAGGCTGTAAAAGGTGAACGAGAAAATCAAAAAGGAATGTCTCACTGTGGTTACCAGATACTGTGAGGGGTTAAAGGTAGTGTCTCACATCTGATACTAGGGAGAAGACTACCATCTAAGGCGAACATGGGCGTGGGCTTCCCTAACTGTCTGAGAGGAATGTCATGTTTCCGAGCCCATGCTTCGTCCAAAAACAACCCTCAGCCCCAGAGTCTATCAAGGCACTGCAGGAAGCAGCCGAACCGGTCCAGCGTAAGATGGACCGACAAGGTAGTACAGGATCTTGATGGAGAGACCTGAGTAGTAGCGCTCACCAGTAGCCCTCCGCTTACTGATGAGCTCTGGCTTTTTACTGGACATGACATGACAAAATGTCCAGCAGAACCGCAATAGAGGCAAAGGCGGTTGGTGATTCCTCCGTTCCCTCTCCTTAGTCGAGATGCGATAAACCTCCCAGCTGCATGGGCTCAGTCTCTGAGCCGGTGGGAGGAGATGGTTGAGATGCGGAGAGGGGAAACACCGTTAACGCGAGCTCTCCTCCACGAGCTCGTGACGAAGATCACCCGTCGTTCTATGCGGATGGCGAGTGCAATCAAAGAGCCACGCTGGAAGGAACCTCCCGGGAGAATCTCATCCTTAACCTCTGCGTGGAGTCCCTCCAGAAAACGACGAGCAACGCCGGCTCGTCCAGTCACTGGATGCAGCAAGAGTGCGGAAACTCTTATAGAGTAATCCGTTATGGATCGATCACCTTGACATAGGGAAGCCAGGGCCCAGGAAGCCTCCTCCCAAAAACTGAACGATCAAAAACCCGGATCATCTCCTCTTTAAAAGTTCTGATAATCGTTAGAACACTCAGCCCTTGCCCCCAGAAGCTGTGCCCCACTCCGAGCCCGACATAAGTGGAGTGAGTATGACGAAAGCGATCCGAGCTCTCTCACATGAGTACGTGTTGGGCTGGAGAGAGAACACAATATCACACTGGGTGAGAAAAGAGCGACACTCAGTGGGCTGCCCAGAGTAACATGGTGGGTTATTAACCCTAGGTTCCGGAGGACTCGGAAGACCAGGAAGTAGCTGGTGGCACGAGACGAAGACTCTGAAACTGTCCAGAGAAATCGGAGACCTGAGCGGCCAGGTCTCAACGGCATGACGAGCAGCAAACAATTCTGCTCGTGTCTGCCGAGCATTGCTCCTGGAACTCGACGGCAGTGTTGAGAGAATCCATAGTCGCTGGGTCCATCTTGGTCGGATTCTTCTGTTATGCTGATGAATGAGGACCCAAAAGCGACGTAATAGTAACAGAGTCTTTATTCCAGTATTAAACAAATAATGATTCTCCTGGATATAATCAATGGTAATCCAAAACAGGAAACTAAATCCTCTCGTCAATAGAGAGGAACGACTGGAGACGCGACCACAGACTGCAGGTCGCTTCAGGAAGGCACAGGCCGTAGCTGACATAGACACCTGCTCACACGCAGCATCTGAAGAAGGCAGAGAACACGACAGGGCGGAACAAGGACACAGGAACAAGCAAACATCAAACAAGAACCGACAAGGACAGAGCGGAAAACAGAGGGAGAAATAGGGACTCTAATCAGAGGGCAAAATAGGGGACAGGTGTGAAAGAGTAAATGAGGTCGTAGGGAGAATGAGAAACAGCTGGGAGCAGGAACGGAACGATAGAGAGAGAGAAAGAGAAAGAACCTAATAAGACCAGCAGAGGGAAGCACAGGGACAAGACATGATCAAAGACAAAACATGACAAAAAGAGTTCTTCAAAGGGTTATCCTGTGGGTACAGCCGAATAACCCTTTTTTCTAAGAGTGTATATTATTTAAGCATGTCATTACAATGAAGAAGATAAGGACAAAAAAACCAAATTTCATTTAACTGTTGAAAGCGAGGGAAGAATGAAGCAACAGTAGAGAAAGAGGAGATAGGCTAATTCGCACGTTGCACAACATTAGGGGAAATATTATGAAAGGTAGCCTAAATAAGCGTAAGTCTACTAATTATAAAAATGTTAAATAGGCCCTATTATATATTTCAAAATTCTAATTAAATTAATTGCTAGCCTGTAATTGTAACTATGTAGGGCCGCATGTCTTGCACCAGCATCGCATGTTCTCTCCCAGCTTCATGGTTTGAACGAGGTGCATAATTACAGTCCATATAATACAGAATAATACAATACACTCCACACTCAAAAAGATTCACCTACTGAAGCTTTTTTATTTATTTACCTAAGTGAGCATACAGCAGCTACATCTATGGGCTTTTATGTTTTTCTGTCATGTGTAATGTGCAGTAGCCTATATATCATAGGCTATGTATTGGATAACGGCACAATCCTTTCATTTGGGCTTTTTTTGGGCATGGGCTCATAAAATGTATTTAATATAGGGCTCATAAATTGTCTAATGTATGGCTCATCAGACTCAGGTGCATCAGTCTTGAATTTTCATGCCTTATCAAAGCTCTAATCATGTAATGTCTGCGTCCAACTCACATCCCCAAACACTTAGATCCCTGGAACACAGCCCACTTTCCAGCTCACTTTCCAGATCCCAATCACCGGAATTCTAATCACCTGTTCACACACCTGTATGTCATTATCCCACACTATTTAGTTCAGTTCCTTGCACCCCATCACTGTGAGGTATTATTTGTTTTGAGACACACTTCTTTCGGAGCTCTGTTTTTTCTCGTCCTTCACACCTCCTGTGTATGATAGTTTTTGCCTGCCTCACTCACGACACCTTTTGCCTATACCCTGCCTGTACTGTTGCCATTTTGGACCTACCGTGTATGACCTTCTGCCTGCCCCTGGACCCAGCTACCTGCCTCCTCCTATGGTCCCCTCCAATAAACACCTGCTGCGCTCTGCGCTTGAAACCAGCTCCCTGTCTCCTATCGTGTTCATTACAAATCAAATCCAGACATATGCTTTAGAATGACACTTCCGGTTTGGGCAGGAAATACTGAGTTAACTGGGAGAAAAGTGATTTATTCCACCCTAGCCCTGTGTTATGACCAATCACCATGTTAGTTATTATGAGTTAGGCTAGGTTATTATGTGTTACACTAGGGACCTGTGTTTTGACCCATCACCATGTTGGTTATTATGAGTTATGCTAGGGACCTGTGTTTTGCCAAATCATGTGACATGCCTAGATTTTGACCTTTATTTAAAGCTTTTTCAAAAAACTCTCCTTCCCCTTTCCTTTTTATGTCAGATGGTCCAGCACCATCCTCAGACAATTGCTTAAATTTTTTGCGTAAATCTCATTTTTGGATAAGGCTTAAAATACAGCCTAAGATCTTGCTTTGTCACATGATAGAGCAAAACACAGAACCCTATATGACTCAACAATTTCTCCTCCATCCGTCCTCCATCCCTCCTCCATCCCTCCTCCATCCGTCTTCCACCCCTCCTCCATCCGTCCTCCACCCCTCCTCCATCCATCCTCCACCCCTCCTCCATCCCTCCTCACCCTCCTCCATCCGTCTCCACCCTCTCCTCCATCCGTCCTCCACCCCTCCTCCATCCGTCCTCCACCCCTCCTCCATCCGTCCTCCACCCTCCTCTCATCCGTCCTCCACCTCCTCCACCCCTCTCCATCCGTTCCACCCCTCCTCCATCCGTCCTCCACCCTCCTCATCCCTCCTCCATCCCTCCTCCATCCCTCCTCCACCCCTCCTCCACCCCTCCTCCATCCGTCTCCACCCCTCCTCCATCCGTCGTCCACCCTCCTCCATCCGTCCTCCACCCCTCCTCCATCCCTCTCCACCCCTCCTCCTCCATCCCTCCTCACCCCTCCCCATCCCTCCTCCACCCACCTCCACCCGTCCTCCACCCTCCTCCATCCGTCCTCCATCCGTCCTCCACCCTCCTCTCCATCCGTCCTCCACCCCTCCTCCATCCGTCCCCACCCCTCTCCATCCCTCCTCCCTCCTCCACCCCTCCTCCATCCCTCCTCCACCCCTCCTCCATCCCTCCTCTCAGATCATATAAGGATGACGGTCAACAGGGCCAT
Source organism: Salvelinus sp. IW2-2015 (assembly GCF_002910315.2). Lineage (NCBI taxonomy): Eukaryota > Metazoa > Chordata > Actinopteri > Salmoniformes > Salmonidae > Salvelinus > Salvelinus sp. IW2-2015. Next base: position 263,942 of record NW_019942785.1, on the reverse strand, counting down.
AGGTTTAAAAATGAATTATTCAGCCGATGCTGTTTGATTGGAACGAAACTGAGAGGAGAAATAAACTGAGATGTGGTTGGGTACTAAATTAAAGGAACTGGTGACAAAGCACACTCTCCCTCTACAGTCATTTCAAAGCAAACAGAGGGAGATGTATCCAGGAGACATACCTGGGTTCTCTGATATGGACAATCAAATAGACCTAGACACACACCTCAACCTGTAGAGAGACTCATTACAACAGCACTGTCCACTTCTCTATATCTGTGTGTGGCTTAATATCTCTTTCTCTTTCTCTCTTTCTCTCTTTCTCTCTTTCTCTCTTTCTTCAAGGGCTTTTTGTTATTTGGTTGGGTCTAATTGTGTTGCTGTCCTGGGGCTCTGTGGGGTCTGTTTGTGTTTGTGAACAGAGCCCCAGGACCAGCTTGCTTAGGGGACTCTTCTCCACGTTCATCTCTCTGTAGTTGATGGCTTTGTTATGGAAGGTTTGGGAATTGCTATCTTTTAGGTGGTTGTAGAATTTAATGGCTCGTTTCTGGATTTTGATCATCAACGGGTATCGGCCTAATTCTGCTCTGCATGTATTATTTGGTGTTTTACGTTGTACACAGAGGATATTTTTGCGCTCTCTCTCTCTATCTCTCTCTTTCATTCCCTCTCTCGCATTCTCTCTCTCTCGCTCTCCATGTCTCACACTCTGTCTTGCTCGTTCTCCCTCTCCTTCTCTCCAAGTCTCACTCTGTCTCCTTTCTCTCTCTCTCTCTCTGGGTCTCTCTTTCTCTCTCTATGTTTCTCTCTGCTTAGATCTGCATCTTGCTGTGTCTCCTGTCTCAGTTTGTATTACTGTAACAGCTTAACCCTCTGCCCCTATCTTTCACGGTGTGTCTCTCTGTGTATCTCTCTGTATGATATACAATGTTTTAACGCTGAACTACCCTTTCTGGATTCTTATTGCAAATCAGCTTTTATCAATAGACTATTGAAACATCACAACTAAGACAGCTATGAAGGTATTACTTTTAATTTGCTATATAGGTGTACTATTTTGTTCCTAATTCATATGTGCACGGCCAAAATCAGTTATTGACCCACTGCAGCAGCCTATCCATCGATATTACTCAGTACCTGGCCCCTAAGACCCCTGATCGCGCCCCGTGTTAGTTTAGTTTCACCTGACACATACAAACACGCACACACGCATGCATGCACACACACACACACACACACCTGGCATCCAACACACACATACATGCCATACATACTCACACAAGAAAACTTCTAAACATACATACAGTAATACTTACATATGGTTAAAGATTCTCACAAACTTTACGTCTTACAGTGCCTTGCAAAAGTATTCACCCCCCTTGGCGTTATTCCTATTTTGTTGCATTACAACCTGTAATTTAAACTGATTTTTATTTGGATTTCATGGACATACACAAAATAGTCCAAATTAGTGAAGTGAAATGAAAAAATGAAAAAAAATAAAAAATGGATAAGTGGTGCATGCATATGTATTCACCCCCTTTGCTATGAAGACCCTAAATAAGATCTGGTGCAACCAATTACCTCCAGAAGTCACATAATCAGTTAAATAAAGTCCACCTGTGTGCAATCTAAGTGTCACATGTTCTGTTACATGATCTCAGTATATATACACCTGTTCTAAAAGGCCACAGAGTCTGCAACACCACTAAGCAAGGGGCACCACCAAGCAAGCGGCACTATGAAGACCAAGGAGCTCTCCAAACAGGTCGGGGACAAAGTTGTGGAGAGTACAGATCAGGGTTGGGTTATAAAAAAATATCAGAAACTTTGAACATCCCACGGAGCACCATTAAATCCATTATTAAAACATGGAAAGAACAATGCACCACAACAAACCTGCCAAGAGAGGGCCGCCCACCAAAACTCGGACCAGGCAAGGAGGGCATTAATCAGAGAGGCAACAAAGAGACCAAGATAACCCTGAAGGAGCTGCAAAGCTCCACAGCGGAGATTGGAGATCTGTCCTGGACCACTTTAAGCCGTACACTCCAGAGAGCTGGGCTTTATGGAAGAGTGGACAGAAAAAAATAAGCAAACATGTTTGGTGTTCAAAAAGGCATGTGGGAGACTCCCAAACTATGGAGAAGGTACTCTGGTCATAGGAGACAAATTGTGCTTTTGGCACAAATCCACACCAAGAACACCATCCCAAAGTGAAGCATGGTGTGACAGCATCATGCTGTAGGGATGTTTTTCATCGGCAGGGACTGGGAAACTGGTCAGAATTGAAGGAATGATGGATGGCGCTAAATACATGGAATTCTTGAGGGAAACGTGTTTCAGTCTTCCAGAGATTTGAGACTGGGACGCGGTTCACCTTAGCAGGACAAGACCCTAAGCATACTGCTAAAGCAACACTTGAGTGGTTTAGGGGGAGAGACATTTAAATGTATTGGAAGTGGCCTAGCTAGAGTAGTTTTTCCTTGAAGAATGGTCAAAATCCAGTGGCTAGATGTGTCAAGCTTATAGAGACATACCCAAGAGACTTGCAGCTGTAATTGCTGGCAAAAGGTGTCTCTACAAAGTATTGACTTTGGGGGGATGAGATAGCTATGCACACTCAAGTTTTCTGTTTTCTTGTTTGTTTTCACAATAGAAAATATTTTGCATCTTCAAAGTGGTAGGCATGTTGTGTAAATCAAATGATCTGAAACCCCCCGAAATTCCATTTTAATTCCAGGGTGTAAGGCAACAAATAGGAAAAATGCCAAGGGGTGAATACTTCGCAAGCCACTGTATCTATCTCTCGTTCCTCTTTCTTTGTCTTCAGTCATTTTTTTCTCCTCTCTCTCTCTCTTCTCTCTCTCTCTCTCTCTCTCTCTCTCTCTCTCTCTCTCTCTCTCTCTCTCTCTCTCTCTCTCTCTCTCTCTCTCTCTCTCTCTCTCTCTCTCTCTCTTCTATGTCTTTCATTTCTCTGTCTCTCTCTATGTCTTTCATTTCTCTGTCTTGCTCTCTCTCTATACCTCTCTCTCTACCTCTCCCTCTAGGGAATGCAAATTGGAAGCGACAGAGCAATCCTGAAATCCATCAGAGAGGAAATCAGCTAACCTGTTTGACTGGGTCTGTGTGAGAGGGGCCGCCCGGCTAGTAATTGCACTGTGTGTGTATGCATGTGTGTGTATACGTGTGTGTGGTGTATGTGCATGCGCGCATGCGTGTACACTCTCTCCACTGTCTAATTTCCCCTGATTCTTAACCCAGTGTCAATGTCCCAAACTACTAAAAAGCTCTTATCTTGAACACACTAAGAGCATAGGTTGACTGTAAATAGTTACAGTGCCTTCAGAAAGTATTCATACCCTTTAACTTATTCCACGTTTTGTTGTGTTACAGCATGAATTCAAAATGGATTAAAAGGATTTTCTTTCTCTCACCCATCTACACACAATACCCCATAATGACAAAGTGAAACATGTTTTTAGAATGATTTGCAAATGTATTGAAAATTATAAATAGAAATCCAACATACAGGACTAAGCGAAATAAAATAATGAAAATGGGAAAGAAAAAAAACAAGGGAAAAATAAATAAATAAATATATATATAAAGCGCACTATATACATAATACAACTGTGGCAGTGATGAATAAATAAATGTCCATTGCGGTGGAGGCAGAGTAAAGATTGTTTAGATGTTTAGGGGGTGTGGGGATGACCATAGGGGAAGCAGCATGACCATTGAGGTGGTGTGGGGACCAAGTGAAATAAAAACAATAAAAAAAGTAATAATATACATTTTAACAACTGCAATAGTGATGGGGGGAGCAGGTAGCTGACTAGTGGTTGCTATTCAGCAGCCTGATGATCTGAGGGTAGAAGCTATTGGCCAGTATTTCTGTTAATTTATTTTTTGGGTACTTCCTACCCTTTTTTCCCCCAATTTTGTGATATACAATTTGTAGTTACAGTCTTCTCCCATCGCTGCAACTCCCGTAAGGACTCAGGAGAGGCGAAGGTTGCCATGCATCCTCCGAAACACGACTTCGCCAAGCCGCACTGCTTCTTGACACACTGCTCACTCAAACCGGAAGCCAGCCGCACCAATGTGTCGGTGGAAACACTGTACAGCTGGCGACCGAAGTCAATGTGCATGCGCCTGGCACACCACAAGAGGTTGCTAGAGCGCAATGGGACAAGGACATCCCAGCCGGCCAAACCCTTCCCTAACCGGACGACGCTGGGCCAATTGTGCTCCATCTCATGGGTCTCCTGGTTGCGGCTGGCTGCGACACAGCCCGGGATCGAACACGGATCTGTAGTGACGGCCCTAGCACTGCAATGCAATGCAATGCCTTAGACCACTGTACCACTCGGGAGGCCCCAGTCTTTCAGTTTTTGCCATGATGGTCCTGTACTGTCTGAGTGATTTAAGCGAGGAGAACAGGGCATGGCTTGGGTGGATGGGATCCCTGATTATTTTCTTGGCCTTCCTGCGACAACTGGTGTTGTAGTTGTCCTGTAGGGCAGGCAGTGTTCACCCAGTGGTACGTTCGGCTGCACATGTCACCCTCTGAAGATCCTTGAGGTCTGCGGCAGAAGACTTGCCGTACCAGGCTGTGATGCAGCCTGGGGGACAGGCCGAATTTCTTAAGCATCCTGAGGTTGAAGAGTCGCTGTAGTGCCTTCTTCTCTACGGTGTCTGTGTGGTTAGACCATTTCAGCTTCTATGAGATGTGTACGCTGAGGTGTCCAGCCTGGTTTCCCCTGAAGTCCACAATCAGCTCCTCTGTTTTGCTAACATTGAGGGAGAGGTTGTTAACCTGGCACCACGACGTCAGTGTCTACCTCCTCCCTGTAGGCTGTCTTGTCATTGTTGGTGGTGGTAGGCTGGTAATCAGGCCTACTATTGTCTTGTTGTCAGCAAACTTGATGGAGTTGGAACTGTGTGAGAACACACAGTTGTGGATAGACAGGGAATACAGGAGGGGACTGAGGATGCAGACAGCAATGGCGCCGGAGGGGATGGCTGCCGTTTTACAGGCTACTATCCAACTGTGCTATTTTGTGTTTTTTCTCCCATTGTTTGTAACTTGCTTTGTACATAATGTTGCTGCTACCGTCTGTTATGACCGAAAATAGCTTCTAGATATCAGAACAGAAATTACTCACTTCAAACTGGACAAAGATTTTTTCTTTAATAAGTCCGACGCAAAGGATATACTGCTCCTCCGTGACAGGCCAAAATACCCGTAATTTTCGTGAAGAAACGATGGAAATACAGTGGGCGGAGATCGGGGTGCCTTGTGAGAATTCATCGGGGAGTGGGTAACCTGCCTCTACCATCTATTACATTGACCAACGTGCAATCACCAGAGAATAAACTGGATGATCTCTGTTCGAGACTATCCTACCAAAGGGATATTAAAAATGTTATTATCTATGTTTCACCAAGTCGTTGCTGAACGACAACACGGATAATATACAGTTGGCTGAGTTTTCCGTGCATCGGCAGAAAAGAACAGCTACGTCTGTAAGACGAGGGGTGGGGGTGTGTGTCCATTTGTCAATGACAGCCGGTGCACAATGTCTAATATTAAGTATTAAGGTATTGTTCGCCTGAGGTAGAGTATCTCATGATAAGCTGGAGACAACACTACCTACCAAGAGAGTTTTCATCTTTATTTTTCGTAGTCGTCTCTTTACTACCACAAACTGATGCTGGCACTAAGACTGCACTTAACGAGCTTTATAAGGCCATAAGCAAACAAGAAAATCCTCATCCAGAAGTGGCGCTTCTAGTGGCAAGGGACTTTAATGCAGACAAGCTTAAATCCGTTTTACCTCATTTCTACCAACATGTCACATGTGCAATCAGAGGGAAAAAAACTCTAGACCACCTTACTCCACACACAGAGACGCATATAAAGCTCTCCCTCGCCCTCCATTTGGCAAATCTGATCATCATTTTATCCTCCTGATTCTTGCTTACAAGCAAAAACTAAAGCACGAAGTACCAGTAACTCGCTCAATACAGAAGTGGTCAGATGACACAGATGCTACGCTGAAGGACTGTTTTGCTAGCACAGACTGGAATGTGTTCCAGGATTCATCCAATGGCATTCGGGAGTATACTACCTCCGTCACCGGCTTCATCAATAAGTGCATCTTCCCCACTGTGACACTATGTACATATCCCAACCAGAAGCCATGGATTACAAGCAACATCCGCACCGAGCTAACGGCTAGAGGGACGCTTTCAAGTAGCAGGACACTAATCCGGGTACTTATAAGAAATCTTGCTATGCCCTCAGACAAACCATCAAACAGGCAAAGCATTAATACAGGACTAAAATGTAATCCTACTACACCAGCTCTGACGCTCGTTGGATTTGGCAGGACTTGCAAACTATTATGGACTATAAAGGGAAACCCAGTCGCGAGTTGCCCAGTAACGCGAGCCTACCAGACAAGCTAAATGCCTTTTATGCTCGCTTCAAGGCAAGCAACACTGAAGCCTGCATGAGAGCACCAGCTGTTCAGGACGACTGTGACATCATGCTCTCCGTAGCTGACGTGAGCAAGACCTTTAACCTCTTGTGGCTGAAGGGGCAGTATTGAGTAGCTTGGATGAAAGGTGCACAGAGGTGCCGAGAGTAAACGGCTTGCTCCTCAGTCATAGTTGCTAATATATGCATATTATTATTAGTATTGGATAGAAAACACTCTGACGTTTCTAAAACTGTTTGAATTATGTCTGTGAGTATAACAGAACTCATATGGCAGGCAAAAACCTGAGAAGAAATCCAAACAGGAAGTGGAAATTCTGAGGCTGGTCGAGTTTCAACCAAGATTCCATTGAACTCACAGCGAGATATGAATGAGTATTCACTTCCTACGGCTTCCACTAGATGTCAACAGTCTGTAGAACTTTGTCTGATGACTCTACTGTGAAGGGGGGCCGAAGGAGACAGGAATGAGTCACCACTGCCATGAGGTGACCATTCTTTGACCATGCGCGTTCACATGAGAGGGAGCTCCGTTCCATCGCTCATCTGAAGTCAATGTAATTCTCCGGTTGGAACGTTATTCAATATTTATGTTAACAACATTCTAAAGATTGATTCAATACATCGTTTGACAAGTTTCTACTGACTGTTACGGAACTTTTGGACATTTCGTCAGGTTTAGTTTTACTGACTTTGGAATTGTTTACCAAACGCGCTAACCAAAGTAGCTAATTGGACATAAATAACGGACATTATCAAACAAATCAAGCATTTATTGTGGACCTGGGATTCCTGGGAGTGCATTCTGATGAAGATCATCAAAGGTAAGGGAATATTTATCATGTAATTTATGGTTTCTGGTGACTCCAACATGGCGGCTAATTTGACTATTGTTCTGAGCGCCGTTTCAGATTATTGCATGGTTTGCTTTTTCCATAAAGTTTTTTTGAAATCTGACACAGCGGTTGCATTAAGGAGAGGTATATCTATAATTCCATGTGTATAACTTGTATTATCATCTACATTTATGATGGGTATTTCTGTTGAAACGATGTGGCTATGCAAAATCACTGAATGTTTTGGAACTAGTGAATGTAATGCGCAATGTCAACTCAGATTTTTTTATCTAAATATTAACTTATCAAACAAAATACATGTATTGTGTAACAAGAAGTCCTATGAGTGTCATTTGATGAAGATCATCAAAGGTTAGTGATTAAATTTATCTCCTATTTGTGCTTTTGTGACTCCAATCTTTGGCTGGAAAAATGGCTGTGCTTATTGTGGTTTGGTGTGACCTAACATAATTGTTTGTAGTACTTTCGCTGAAAGCATATTTGAAATCGGACACTTTGGTGGGATTAACCTCTACCGCTTCTCTCTCCCGGATCCGGGATCCTCCTCATCAAAAAAGCTGACTCATAGCCTAGCCTAACGGGACAGGGATATCAATATAATATAATTTCATGAAATCACAAGTCCAATACAGCAAATGAAAGATAAACATCTTGTGAATCCAGCCATCATTCATCCGTTTTAAAATGTTTTACAGCGAAAACACAATATGTATTTATATTAGCTAACCACAATACCAAACACACAACGGCATATTTTCACCATGTTTCCACCGCATAGGTAGCTTTCAAACCCACAATAGAGATAAAATTAATCACTAACCTTGAACAACTTCATCAGATGACAGTCTTATAACATCATGTTATACAATACATTTATGTTTTGTTCGAAAATGTGCATATTTATAGCTACAAATCCTGGTTTTACATCACAGCACCACATCACAAATAGCACCAAAGCAGCCAGAATAATACAGAGAGCAACGTGAAATACATAAATACTCATCATAAAACATTTATGAAATATACATGGTGTACAGCAAATGAAAGATAAACATCTTGTGAATCCAGCCAATATTTCAGATTAAAGTGTTTTACAGCGAAAAACACAATAGAATTATATTAGCTCATCACAATAGCCAAACACACAACGCCATTTATCCACCGCAACTAGCTTTCGCAAAAAACAGCAAGATATAAAATTAATCACTAACCTTTGGACAATTTCATCAGATGACAGTCTTATAACATCATGTTATACAATACATTTATGTTTGTTCGAAAATGTCATATTTATAGCTACAAATCTGGTTTTACATTGCAGCCACCATCACAAATAGCACCAAAGCAGCCAGAATAATTACAGAGAGCAACGTGAAATACATAAATACTCATCATAAAACATTTATGAAAAATACATGGTGTACAGCAAATGAAAGATAAAACTCTTGTGAATCCAGCCAATATTTCAATTTTTTTGTGTTTTACAGCGAAAACACAATATAGAATTTAGCTCATCACATAGCCAAACACACAACACCATTTATCCAGCGCAAACATAGCTTTCGCAAAAACCAGCAATAGATATAAAATTAATCACTAACCTTTGGACAACTTCATCAGATGACAGTCTTATAACATCATGTTATACAATACATTTATGTTTTGTTCGAAAATGTGCATATTTAGAGCTGCAAATCGTGGTTATACATTGTGAATACGTAGCAACAATTCACCAAAATCTCCGACAGTCACCTAATCTAATCAAAGAACTCATCATAAACTTTACTAAAAAAATACATGTGTACAGCAAATGAAAGATACACTGGTTCTTAATAACCTCTTAGCGCTAGGGGTTTTTAAATAACGTACACATAAACATCAGACCAAATAAAAAATAATATACAAACCTCGAAAAAAAACATTTTACAGATTATGATAGAAAACACTCCAAAGTTTCCAAAACTGTCAAAATATTGTCTGTGAGTATAATAATACTTATTCTGCAAGCGAAACCCTGAGAAAATGTAACCCGGAAGTGATATATATATTTTTTGAAACTGTGTTTCCTGGCCTGTCTAACTTCCATTTAAAGGGGTATCAACCAGATTCCTTTTCCAATGGCTTCCTCGGGCTGTGACCAGGCTTTAGACATAGTTTAAGGTTTTTATTTTGAAAAATGAGCGAGTTTTTTCAAAAGTAGTCAGGTGTCCTCTGAATATTTCCTGCGCGTGAGTGAGGGGCACCCCCATTTTCCTTTTGTCTCTTAATGAATAGGTTATGGTCCGGGTGAAATATTATCGATTATGTTTGTTAAAAACAACCTGAGGATTGATTATAAAAAACATTTGACATGTTTCTACGACCATTATGGATACTTTTTGGAATTTGTCGAACGGAACACGGCTTTGGTTTTCTCAACATAATGCGCAACCCAAATCACGTTTTTTTGTGATAAAAGTAATATTTATCGAACAAAAATAACATTTGTTGTGTAACTGGGAGTCTCGTGAGTGCAAACATCCGAAGATTATCTAAGGTAAGCGATTAATTTTATTGCTTTTCTGACTTCCGTGACCATGCTAATTTGGGGCTAACTGTTGTAGCATTGAAAGCTACACTCACAAAAGCTTGGATTTCTTTCGCTGTAAAATATATTTTCAAAATCTGACACGATAGGTGGATTAACAACAAGCTAAGCTGTGTTTTTGTATATTTCACTTGTGATTGGATGATTATAAATATTTTTAGTAATATTTTTGCATTTGGCGCCCTGCAATTCTAGCGGTGGTTTAGGAAAGTGATCCCGTAAAAGGGATCCGTAGCGCAGAGAAGTTAAACAGGTCAACATTTACAAAGCTGCGAGGCCAGACGGATTACCAGAACATGTAGTCAGAGCATGCGCGGACCAACTGGTAAGTGTCTTCACTGACATTTTCAACCTCTCCCTGACCGAGTCTGTAATACCAACATGTTTCAAGCAGACCACAATAGTCCCTGTGCCCAAGAAAGCGAAGGTAACCTGCCTAAATGACTACCGCTCTGTAGCACTTTGAAAGGCTGGTCATGGCTCACATCAAAACCATCATCCCGGAAACCCTAGACCCACTCCAATTCGCATACCGCCCCAACAGATCCACAGATGATGCAATCTCAATCGCACTCCACACTGCCCTTTCCCACCTGGACAAAAGGAACACCTATGTGGGAATGCTGTTCATTGACTACAGCTCAGCGTTCAACACCATAGTGCCCACATAGCTCATCACTAAGCTCGGGACCCTGGGACTTAACACCTCTCTCTGCAACTGGATCCTGGACTTCCTGACGGGCCGCCCCCAGGTGGTAAGGTTAGGCATAAACATGTCTGCCATGCTGATCCTCAACACTGAGAACCCTCAGGGGTGAGTGTTTAGTCCCCTCCTGTACTCCCTGTTCACCCACGACTGTGTGGCCAAGCACAACTCCAACACCATCATTAAGTTTGCTGAAGACATAACAGTGGCCTGATCCCCGACTATGATGAGACAGCCTATAGGGAGGAGGTCAGAGACCTGGCAGTGTGGTGCCAGGACAACAACCTCTCCCTCAATGTGACCAAGGCAAAGGAGATGATTGTGGACAATAGGAAAAGGACGGCCGAACACGCCTCCACTCACATCGACGGGGCTGTAGTGGAGCGGGTCGAGAGTTTCAAGTTCCTTGGTGTCCACATCACCAACAAACTATCATGGTCCCAACACACCAAGACAGTCATGAAGAGGGCACAACAACATCCTTTCCCCCTCAGGAGACTGAAAAGATTTGGCATGGATCCCGAGAACCTCAAAAAGTTCTACAGCTGCACCATCGAGAGCATCCTGACCGGTTGCATCACCACCTGGTATAGCAACTGCTTGGCATCCGACCATAAGGAGCTACAGAGAGTAGTGCGTACTGCCCAGTACATCACTGGGGCCAAGCTTATATAGTAGGCGGTGTCAGAGGAAGGCCCCCAAAATTGTCAAAGACTCCAGTCATCCAAGTCATTCTCTCTGCTACCGCATGGCAAGTGGTGCCAGAGTGCCAAGTCTAGGTCCAAGTCTAGGCTCCTTAACAGCTTCTTCCCCCAAGCCATAAGACTACTGAACAATTAATCAAATGCCCACCTGGACTCTTTACATTGACACCCCTTTTGTTTTTACACTGCTGCTACTTGCTGTTTGTTATCTCTGCATAGTCTCTTTACCCCTACCTACATGTACAAATTACCTTGATTAACCTGTACCCCCGCACATTGACTCGGTACCGGTACCCCCTGTATGTAGCCTCGTCATTGTTATTATATTGTGTTACTTTTTATTGAATTTTTTACTTTTGTTTATTTAGTAAATATATTCTTAACTCTATTGAACTGCATTGTTGATTAAGGGTTTGTAAGTAAGCATTTCACTGTAAGGTCTACACCGGTGCATGTCACAAATAAAACGTGATTTAATTTTCACCCTTGTGGGCCCCCCATGTTGAGAATCAGTGTCGCGAAGGTAATGTTACCTGCCTTCACCACCTGGGGGCAGCCTTTAGGAAGTGCAGGAACCAGTTGAATTGGGCAGAGTTCAGACCCAGGGCCGTGAGATTTGTAATGAGCTTATAGGGCACTATGGTATTGAAGGCTGAGCTGTAGCATCCTCATATATGCATTATTTTTGTCTAGGTGGGTAAGGGCAGTGTGCAGTGCAATTGGGATTGTCCGTGGATCTGTCAGGGTGGTAGGCAAATTGTAGAGTTTTGAGTGTGTCGGGGAGGGAGGGCGTGATATGGTCTTTGACTAGCCTCTTGAAGCACTTCATAATGACAGAAGTGAGTGCTACTGGTCAATAAAATAAAATAAAATCAAATCAAATCAAATGTTATTTGTCACATACACATGGTTAGCAGATGTTAATGCGAGTGTAGCGAAATGCTTGTGCTTCTAGTTCCGACAATGCAGTAATAACCAACAAGTAATCTAACCTAACAATTCCACAACTACTACCTTATACACACAAGTGTAAAGGGATAAAGAATATGTACATAAAGATATATGAATGAGTGATGGTACAGAACGGCATAGGCAAGATGCAGTAGATGGTATAGAGTACAGTATATACATATGAGATGAGTAATGTAGGGTATATAAACATAAAGTGGCATAGTTTAAAGTGGCTAGTGATACATGTATTACATAAAGATGGCAAGATGCAGTAGATGATATAGAGTACAGTATATACATATGAGATGAGTAATGTAGGGTATGTAAACATTATATTAAGTGGGTGGCATTGTTTAAAGTGGCTAGTGGTACATTTTTACATAAAATGTACACAATAGTCATTCAGTTCAGTTACTTTCCCTTTCTTGGGCACAGGGATGATAGTGGACAACTTGAAGCAGGTGGGTTTAGCGGCCTGAGCTAGGGAGAGATGAAAATGTCCAAGAACTCAACAGCCAGCTGGTCTGCACATGCTCTGAGGGCACGGCTAGGGTTGCCGTCTGGGCCGGCAGCCCTGCGAGTGTTAACATGTTGGAATGACTTACATTCCTCCTCAGTGGAGACTGTGAGTGTTAGCTTACGTTGTCATTGGTAATTCAGGGTCATTGTGCTCGAATCTTTAGATAAAGGTGTTGAGCTCGTCCGATAGAGTGGAATTGGTGACCGCTGTCATCAATGCCACTCCACTGTAGATTTGGCCTTGTGTTTAGGTTACTGTCATCTCCCAGTGTCTGGTGGAAAGCAGGCTGAATCAGGTTTTGCTGTAGGATTTTGCCTTTGCTTAGCTCCATTCCGTTTCTTTTTTATCCTGAAAAACTCCCCAGTCCTTAACGATTACAAGCATATCCATAACATGATACAGCCACCACTATACTTGAAAATATGGAGAGTGGTAATCAGTAATGTGTTGTATTGGATTTGTCCTAAACATAACACTTTTTATTCAGGACAAAAAGTGAATTGCTTTGCCACATTTTTTGCAGTATTACTTTAGCGCCTTGTTGCAAACAGGATGCATGTTTTGTAATATTTTTTTATTCTGTACAGGCTTCCTTCTTTTCACTCAGTCATTTTGGTTAGTATTGTGGAGTAACTACAAAGTTGTTGAGACATTTCTCCTATCACAGCCATTAACTCTGTCACTGTTTTGACGTCACCATTAGCCTCATGATGAAATCGCTGAGCAGTTTCCTTCCTCTTCGGCAAAGTTAAGAAGGATGCCTGTATCTTTGTAGTGACACGGTGTATTGATACAATATCCAAAGTGTAATTAATAACTTCACCATGCTCAAAGATAATAATTTGCGAGGCATTGGAAAACCTCCCTGGTCTGTGTGGTTGAATCTGTTTCAAATGCACTGCTCGACTGAGGGACCTCACAGATAATTGTATGTGTGGGGTACAGAGATCAGGTAGTCATTCAACAACCATGTTAAACACTATTATTGCACACAGAGTGAGTCCAGTAACTTATTATGTGACTTGATAAGCACATTTATACTCCTGAACTTATTGCTGCTTGCCATAACAAAGGGGTTGAATACTTATTGACTCAAGACATTACAGCTTTTTATTTTTATTCATTTGTAAACATTTCTAAAAACATAATTCCACTTTGACATTCTGGGATATTGTGTTTAGGCCAGTGGAAAAAAAACTCAATTGAATCCATTTAAAATTCAGTCTGTAACACAACAAAATGTGGAAAAAGTGGTGTGAATACTTTCTGAAGGCATTGTATATCCAGACATATTTGTCTACAACAGTTATTCACTGTGACTTCAGATTGTGGCTTCAGACTGTGACTTCAGACTGTGACTTCAGATTGTGGCTTCAGACTGTGACTTCAGACTGTGACTTCAGACTGTGACTTCAGATTGTGGCTTCAGACTGTGACTTCAGACGGTGACTTAAGAAATTGAAATGATGAACAGCATCTGATTAATGTTGGCCAGTTAAGGGTTGACAGTGACAAGTCACTCAGCAGGAGGAGCTATTAGGAGTCTCACATCTATTCCTACTCCCACCCTACCATACCTCTCACTCCCTCCCATGCTCTAGTCATATGAAACGATAATGACTGACATAGTCAATGTGTATTAATCAAAAAAGCTATTTACTACTTTGCAGTGCGATATCATGGGAGAGTTCAAGCTTTTAATATCACATCTGTGACTGGTCCCACCCGCCGAGGAGAACTCTGCGGTTGGGAGGAAGGGACGAGCGAATTTTAGAGGGATGGGGTGTTGGGGTGGGGTTTATGTATGGATCCATTATGCAAAGATTAGGACCCCCCCCCCCCCCCCCACCAGCCCTCCCCTATGCTGAGAGGGCTGGTGGGAGTGAGGGGAGTACCGTGATGCAGTTACAGACCCTGCACTCTCCTCTTTTTCTCATTCGCCCCGCCCCCCCATCCCTAAGCTCCATCAAGGCAGACCGGAAACCAGAGAGTGGGGTAGGGGTGCAGAGCGAAGCAGGGAGCGGCGACAGCGACATCCATCGCATGCAATGAATAATCAATGACCACCATCTGGTGAAACAGAGCTGCCGATGTGTCTACCTCTCTCTTTCCTTTCTCTCACTCTTTCTCCCTTTTCTCACCCTCTCGCTCACCTTCTCTCTCTCTCTTCTCCCCTGTATCTTTCTCTCTCTATCTTCTGCCCATCTACTCTCCTCTCTCTATATTCCCTCTTTCTCTCTCGACAGGCCTGTGTCCTCTCCCATGTAGTCCTCTGTGGCCTCTTTGTCAGACCAGCTATAAGAGTCCTCATTCTAATTCAGCTGTACTATGTTCTATCCGACACCAGCTAAAAGGTGAACCTTTGCCCTTTTAAAAGACATCCACCCATATCAGTCCTATTGTAATTGACTTTCTTATTAAAAAAGGGATTTTAATATGTAAAAGAGCTCAGATCTGGTTCTTAAAGGACATCCAAACTTAAGAAACTCCATAGTAATCTAGTCATTTTGCTGAGTGCTTTATTCACCTGCAGTATTAGAGAGGTTTGAGACGCACACATACATGCACACAAACAAACACAGTATTAGAGAGGCATGAGATCTGTGACATTAGCGGGTTCTCTCTGGTAAGAGCAAAGGTGGTGGGCTCTACTTTATGATCAACAACACATGGTGCGACGGAGGAAACGTACAGGTACTTGGAATACTTGGTCATCAAATATCAGCCCTTTTACCGCCATGGCTGTGTACATCCCGCTCCAAGATCTTCATTACGTCTGGATGTCCTTTTAGAACCAGCTCTGAGCTCTTTTACATTATATTTAAAAAAAGTTTTAAATAAGCAAGTCAATTACAACAGGAATCGTATGGGTGGATGTCTTTTAAAGGGCGAAGGTTCACCTTGTTAGCTGCTGTCGGATAGAACACAGTACAGCTGAATTAGAATGAGGACTCTTATAGCTGGTCTGACAAAGAGGACTACGGGGAGAGGACAGGGGAGAGGACACAGGCCTGTCGAGAGAGAGAGAGAGAGAGAGAGAGAGAGAGAGAGAGAGAGAGAGAGAGAGAGAGAGAGAGAGAGAGAGAGAGAGAGAAGATGGGCAGGCAATAGGGAGATACAGGGGAGACGAGAGACAGATACAGGGGAGACGAAAGAGAGAGAAGGTGAGTGAGAAGATTAGAAAAACGGAGAAAGAGTGAGAGAAAGGAAAGAGAGAGGTAGACACATCGGCAGCTCTGTTTCACCAGATGGTGGTCATTGATTATTCATTGCATGCGATGGATGTCGCTATCGTCGCTCCCTGCTTCGCTCCGCGCCCCTTGTGAAACACAACTATAGGGACAAAGTGGAGGAGCAATTCAGTGGGCCGGACACAAGGCGTATGTGGCAGTGGCTCCTAACGATCATGGATTGCAAAAAGAAAGACAGCCACATCACCTTTACCAACGCAACCCATGTGTTACGAACGGGCTCGTAGCCCGTAACAAAGAGAGAGTACTGAATTTCCCCTTAGCCCTGAGAACAGGACATTTGTTTTTCCAATGTCCTGAACCCTGACAGTAGTGACACTCTTGACTGAAGTCAGCATTACCATGGGAACCAGGCTCAACCCTACATGAATGAAGTTCTGCCTGTGAACAAGAGTGTATCGGTGGTCGTGGCCCAAATCTCTCTGAACGCCCCCACTCACTCCAAATATGGGGCTCTGCAAAGCCACTTTTGTGAGTTAAAACATACTCGTCCACCAAAACCGCAGCTTCAGAGACAGTCTTCACTTTTTGTTCGTTAATATACGTAGCTATACAATCAGGGATTGTGTCCTTAAATTTCTCTAGCATAATCAGATCGCAGAGCCCCTGGAAAGTCTTAACGCAGAGGTGGAGCTGTAAAGATGACTCTCACGCAAACTCAACATGAGTCTGTTTATCAACCCTTTTTAATATTCTAAATCGTTGGCGATAAGTCTCAGGAACAAATTCGTAAATCTGAAACACAGCCCTTTAACCTCATCATAGCTGACACTGCCAGCTACACCAAGAGCTGAATATGCTTCCTGCACTTTACCAGTCAACACACTGCAACATTAAAGTGTGATCAGAATCAGGCCAACTCCTAGCGTCAGCAACACGCTCGAACAACGAAAAGAACGTCTCAGGGTCCTTCTCATAACATTTTGTCAACAGCCGTAAGTTTCCAACAATATCAAATGTGTCCGGGGCATGACGAGAGAGGAGCGACCCCTAGGTATATCAGGGTCACCTTCCCAAAGCAAACTCTCCTCCGAGAGCTTTCCTTCCCTAGCCAATTCTTTCCGCTCTTGTTGCAGCGCTCCAAATCCTTTTTTAAATTCCAATTCCTTTTCATGCTTAATATGATCATGCTCTAGCTGTAACAGAAGCAGTTATTTCTGCTGTTCAAAAGAAAGACTACTAGGGCTAACATACAGAGCGGCCATTGTAGCGGAACGGGGAGACGGCTGGGGGGGTGGCGAGTCCTCGGCAGAGGCTGCCCCAGTGGTAACTACGAGTATACCACTCACCATCAGATGGCCTTCAAAATCAACCTAACTTAATTTTTTTGTCGTTTATCACTAATTTCAACCTGGTAGTGTTCGGCGATCTTCAACAGTTGTTCTTTAGTACATCATTCTAACAGTTCCTCTGATGGAACGCGAACGAACTCGTCTGCATTAGACGCCATAGTCTCAAGTAACTGCAACAACAAAAAATCTCATTCTAGGGTAGTGTCGTGTCTGTGACTATCATTCAATGTGAAGACTGTTATTTTATCAAATCAATTCTCTATGTGTAATTAATACTATGTGATTAAACTTATCATGTGAACTTTAATTAACAAGGAAGTCGGGGCACCATGGGAAAATGTTTATAGGGTCTTAATTTCCCGAATCCACTCTTCCGATATTTTCATATCTTATTGAGTACAGTCTTAAATTAATGTATCATTATTACCTCATCAGTTGTCATTGCTGAACGTCACAAACCCTTGGATATCTGCACGAACCCTAGTTTTCATAATGAATCAGCGATATACAAATTGTCTCAATTATCTATTTACTAACTAACTAAACAAATCACAAAAATACATAAACAAACAATATAGCTATTGGTTACTAATACAATGCATTGATAAGTCCCTAGTGGGCTAAACCGGTATAACGGCTTGGTAGACAATGGAAAGAGGTGGGGACAGATAAAAAGCAGGAAAGACTAAATGGATTCACTACACACAGTTGATAATTATATTAATTGAAATGCTAATCCTTTGCAAAGGAACAGCCGCTCCATCGAAAATAATTGCAATGTATATATTTACACCCATATGTCGTTGTTGTCTTGTCTGTTGGAATCGCCGGTCCATCTGCTGGAGAATCAGTTCATCAGAGAGTCTCTTGTTAACTTCCCCAAAAGTCACAATGTCTTTCGTAGTTGTCGCTTCCTCAGCGGCTCTGTATAGTGTCTGTTGTAATGGATACGTAAGGCGTACAGATGGTCGTTGCATAGAATAGATGCTTCCGGGTTTGTCGGTATTCTTGTACTAGACTTATGTAATTTCCAGCTGTAGACTAGTAATTCTACATCTAGGATTTGCTCTTATTCTGTAGTGATCGATAGTCTCAGAGTTTAACCATTTCCAGCCATGTAGCCAAGACTACATTCTGTCTGGTCTCCTAGGCCTATAGATTTGTAGTTCTTAACCATTTCAACATGTAGCATCAGCTCCATGTTTTCTAGTCTTCTTAACCATTCGAGACGTCCGGCTTACCGGGGGTCTCTTTGGCATGACATTTACATTTCGTAGAGCGGTTCCATGATGCCTGATGTACTGTCTGGCTCACGGGGTGAGTTTCTGACTAGTTAAACTTTAAATTAAATCCATACTCTCATTTAGAAGGCTAACATCACGTTACATCTTTTCACAAATAGTTTCATATTTACTCATTCATTTTATCCAACATCTAGATGTAAATCTGATCATTGAAAAGTGTACCCAGAGATACAGTAATGTGTGTTTCCTGTCCTTCATGAGATCACCAACTGAAACACACTCGACATTACTGTCCCTTAAGTATCCACGAACCACTCCCACATCCTCAAAAATATATTGTTTAATTATTCAAACTTTTGATGTCCAATTGTCTCTCTGTGTTCCACAGTTTACATTCCAACCTCGAACACTACAGAACAGAGGCAGCGTATTTTATGACCGTCATAAAACAGCAGACTTCCTGCTCTCCCCCTCTACGATAGAGAGCACGCTGTAGAGTGGACACTCTGTAACCTGATCGTCACAGGAGAGTTATGACAATAGCAAATGGAACTACTCTACCCAAATCTCCCACTGAGGTACACAACAAATTGTACTCACCTCCTTGCACCAATGTCCCAACAGTGAGTAGAGCAAGAGTTTCCAGCCTGGGCAGGGCCTGCAAACAAACCAATCTTCCTCTCTCCAACGCAGCACACAACCTATCCACCGTAGTGGAAAGTTTACCAAACAAACATAAAAAAGGGCAGCCAACATTGGGACTACCAAACAGCACAAGTCAAAAAATCTGTAACAAAAGATTCAACCAAAGCACCTACAGAGTTTATCAAACACTAACTCCACATTTTCTCTCAAACACAATACTCATACCAGTTAGCTTAACAACACCACTATTGGCATACTTCTCCAGGCAATGCACCCGTTTTATGACATCACCGGACAACCAAAATCACTGATACAGTTGAAGTCAGAAGTTTACATACACTTAGGTTGGAGTCATTAAAACTTGTTTTTCAATCACTCCACCAATATAATCTAAGATGGGCATGAATAAGTCAAAAGTTGGTGTAAACAAGTCAGAAGTGAGACAGAAAGATAAGGGTGGTGAAAGGCTAAACGGTATTAATAATTTACATATAGAGGCGTGACTATGTATGTTATTTAAGGGTAAAACTGTATAAAATGAGAGTGCTGAGACTCGAAAGATCAGTTGTTCCATGGAACTGCTCGGCTTTTGTTGCTTTGTAATAACGTCTACTTGAATTCAAGTAGTTCCGCTATCAGAGAAATATTATTGGACCAATATTTCTACGACACCACTTATTACGAACTGTCTCGTAGCCTGTAACAATTGGGGAGACAATACATAGATAAAGAAATAACCAAAATAGATTAATTAAATTAAGTAAACTATTTACAAATAACAATGGTGTGTGTAGTCAGTAGTGTGAGTGGATGCGTGCATAGATGGTGGTAATGAGGAGTGTAAAGAGGTGCCAAAACAAATGAACACAAAGAAGCCACAAAATGCCACAACAGAAAAACAACAGTGTGTCTGCGTGGAGAGCGTCTCCTTGGTGTATGGGGGAAAGGTGTATTTATCCCCGGGACACACCGAAGCCCAGGTGTGTCCCATTTCAGTGACGACCCTCCCAGCTCCGCCCACAGACGTCCTTTTAACTTATTTGGGGTAGGGGGCAGTATTTTCACGTCTGGATGAAAAGAGTGCCCAGAGTAAACTGCCTGATACTCAGGCCCAGATGCTAGGATATGCATATTATTAGTAGATTTGGATAGAAAATACTCTGAAGTTTCTAAAACTATTTAAATTATGTATGTGAGTATAGCAGAACTCATATGGCAGGCAAAAACCTGAGAAAAAATCCAACCAGGAAGTGGGAAATCTGAGGTTTTTAGTTTTTCAACTCTTTGCTTATCCAAGATACAGTGGAAATGGGGTCATGTTGCACTTCCTAAGGCTTCCACTAGATGTCAACAGTCTTTTGAACCTTGTTTGATGCTTCTACTGTGACGGGGGGCGAATGAGAGGGGATTGAGTAAGGTCTGCCATGAGCTGACCATGTGCTGACCATGCGCATTCATGTGAGAGTTAGCTTGAGTTCCATTGCATTTCTGAAGACAAAGGAATTCTCTGGTTGGAACATTATTGAAGATTTATGTTAAAAACATCCTAAAGATTGATTCTATACTTCGTTTGACATTTTTCTACGGACTGTAATATAATTTTTGGACTTTTCGTCCGTACTTTCCCCTGGACTTGCACGCGCGTCGTGAGTTTAGATTGTGTACTGAACGCGCGAACAACAAGGAGGAATTTGGACATAAATGATGGACATTATCGAACAAAACAAACATTTATTGTGGAACTGGGATTCCTGGGAGTGCATTCTGATGAAGATCATCAAAGGTAAGTGAATATTTATAATGCTATTTCTGACTTCTGTTTACTCCAACATGGCGGATATCTCTTTGGGTTGATTTGTCGTCTGAGCGCCGTACTCAGATTATTGCATCGTTTGCTTTTTCCGTAAAGTTTTTTTGAAATCTGACACAGCGGTTGCATTAAGGAGAAGTGGATCTTCTATAACACTTGTATTTTCATCAAGATTTATGATGACTATTTCTGTAAATTGATGTGGCTCTCTGCAAAATTACTGGATGTTTTGGAGCTACTGAACATAACGCGCCAATGTAAACTCAGATTTTTGGATATAAATATGAACTTTACCGAACAAAACATACATGTATTGTGTAACATGAAGTCCTATGAGTGTCATCTGATGAAGATCATCAAAGGTTAGTGATTAATTCTATCTCTATTTCTGCTTTTTGTGACTCCTCTCTTTGGCTGGAAAAATGGCTGTGTTTTTCTGTGACTTGGCTCTGACCTAACATAATCATTTGGTTTGCTTTCGTCGTAAAGCCTTTTTGAAATCGGACACTGTGGCTGGATTTACAACAATTGTATCTTTAAAATTGTGTAAAATACATGTATGTTTGAGGAATTTTAATTATGGAATTTCTGTTGTTATTAATTTGGCGCCCTGCAGTTTAACTGGCTCTTGACGATGTGAGACGCTACCGTCCCACATACCCTAGTGAGGTTAAGGAAAACAATAGCAGAGTGAAGGAATACGGTAAACAGAGTGGGAGGGTTGTCACACATGATTCGAGCAAAATGACCCTAAACTGCAGAGGAGAGACCCCGATGACAACGTGGGCTACAGACTCAGTCTCCACAGAGGAGAGACCCCGATGACAACGTGGGCTACAGACTCAGTCTCCAC